>NC_041405.2:67021591-67071591 GCF_900747795.2 Erpetoichthys calabaricus
TATATGACAGCAACACTCATAACAATGACAACACAATTACATTGACAATCATGTTACGTTATTTTAAAAATGTTTCCTTTACTTTTTCATAACCTCTTTAACACACTACTTCTCCGCTGCGAAGCGCGGGTATTTTGCTAGTTCTAAAATAATGGTTAAAATACATTTCATGTATGAAATCATATATGGTTCGATCAAACGTAAATCATAACAAAATTTTAATGGTTGACTATATTATTTTTATGGAGACAAAACAGTACAGTGGTCTATATTTCTCACCATTTAATGGTTAAACAACTGGCAGCTCGGCCAATCTTGTGATTACTCATACATTGTAAAATAGCTTATTCCTGTCATTTTTTAACAAAAACACATCAATCTTATGAGAGTCAGCTGTTATTGAAAAAAAAAAAAAAAAAAAAACCTGCATGTGCAACAGCTCAGCAGTTAGTCTCCCTGCACAACAACCTTTCATAGCCCTGGTACGTGGTTTCCTCCAGACAGACCAAATCATAGCGAACTATTTATGCTATGTTGTTCATTTTGTATCGACTTACTTCCAAATTTATGAGAATTCGCTTAAGCAAATAAAAAATATTTCCTTACAATGAGAAAACAGCCCAAGAATATGTAAAAATTATTTTCAGATCCCTTCTGTTGTCACAAACAAGTACGTTGGCAATATGGAAGGCGCAGATCAATACTGGGCAACTGTCTTGGCTTGGAAAAAATGGGCATATTTGGAAATTAAGCTTTTCCTCTTTACTTTATAACCTCCATTGTAAACGCCAGAGCGGGAAAGTTATGTTTTTAAATTTATAGAAAAGCACTAAATTTTAGAACACAATTTCATGGGGCAAATGCATACATACCATGTTTCTGAAGAAGTAACTTCAGCTTGAAAAATACCAAACTTTTTCTTTAAACAGGAACCACCTTGATCTTCAATAGTAAAATAAAAGCCACAATAGAGAAACTGCAAATGCAGACCAGACCTATCAACCAGTGACGCTTTAATGCATTTGACAAATTTTTAGATTCTTTTAGCAAAAAAAAAAACAAACATAACTATTAGCAGTTAGTAAGTTGAATAAAAAGCATCTGAAAAGTGTGGAGGCCCAACTTTGTGATTTCTTCCCAGCTCCACATGTTTAGCTAAACTATATCCTTTAAATCTATGCAAAAAATCCTTTGCAATTTAAAATTCTTTCAGATAAAGTATTAAAGTTGTGGCTTTGTGTTATTTCAGTATATTCTGATCTTTGGGAAAACGATTTTTTGGGAACACTCCTAGATTAAGAAGTTTTACAACACATACAAATTCACATGAACAAGTGGGCACAGGACAAGAGCACAAATTCAAAGAAAACTGTAATCATATGGCTGTAATTGTAATCTATTTTATCAGTGCAGCGTTGAAAGAAGAATACACTACAGACTGCCATCTTGTTATTGCTTTACAACTGAGCTATCAACCTGCTCTTTCACCCAGTGACAACTGCCAAAGCTGCTGAATGACGGCATGCTTCCCAGGTTACAGTTAACAAAAAACAAAATCAAAACTGAAACTATTATTTTAAAAAAGTTTTTCGTAAACTGAAATTAACAAAACCAAAATGAAAAACTAAAACTAAACAAAACTATTAAAGTAGCTGCAAAGACTAACTGAAATAAAATAATTTACTAAAAATATTTTTAGTTTTCGTTTATGAATGACTATTGTTCGTCTTTAACATTTGTAACTTTTAAGGTCTGTGTACTTTTTGGTATTTGAAATTTCATTTTAGAAGCAAAAATGAAAAAACAAAAATGAAAGGAATTTTCAGATTTTGGTTTTTGATTAAAAAACAAAATGAGGGAAAAGGTATTTTTTAATTCTGTGGTAACAAATAGCAGTCATAAACTTAAAATTACACATACTTTTCTGGATTTATTTGTGATTCAAATAATTCAAGTGTAATAGCACAAAAACAACAAAACAGACGCATTTTCATTGTTTGAAACCGGAAGTACTTCTCCTGCGTGATTTTTGACAACACGTGTGAACAGTCCTCCTCACAACACATCGATCAACGGCCTTGAAGTTACACTGGCATCAGCAAAGGATGGCCCATTACATTGTTTTTTGGAACAGTAAGAGTGACACTCCGGGACTAGGACATGACTGCAGAAAAACTGAATCGCATCTTTCAGGTAAAAATAAAAAATTTGCAAACCAGTCTACATACCAGTGACCAGAATTTGCTGCAAGTGGTGCATTACCTCATCAGGTTGTTGACCTACAAAAACGTCCGGTTCAGACAAAATAAATAAAGGACGTTTTCTCGTTCTGGTTTCTTGCATTTTTCTTTTCTGATGTGCGAAAGAACAAAAGGAAAAAAGTAATTGTTTTGCGTTTTTCATTTTTTCCTTTTAAGTTGAAAATCAAATCTCTTTTTTAAATAATATTTTCTGAAACAAAATTTTAAATACCAAAAAGTACACGGACCGTTTATGACTATTTGTTACCATAGAATTAAAAAATACCTTATATTCTTTAATCAAAAATCAAAATCTGAAAATTCCTTTCATTTTCGTTTTTTCATTTTTGCTTCTAAAATGAAATTTCAAATACCAAAAAGTACACAGACTCTCCTACATAACTTAAGTTGTTTCTATTAGATTTTATGCAGCCTTCTGGGTGAAGAATTTCCAAGTTTCTATTGTAAATTCGCTTGCTTTTCCACTAGCACACTGTGATACACAATTAAACAATTAACGCAAAGATTGTGTTTGATGATTATGAAAACCTAGATTAGGTCCCTACGCAACATTCTCTGTTGAAGACTAATGAGGTTCACTTTGTTTAGCTAGTCAGAGTTAAACATGTTTCTTACTCAGAAGGATGCTTTTTGTTGTTTTTCTCTGTAGCATCTGGTGCTTCTTTTTTTTTTTACTTTTGTCATCATTTGGTAATTAGATGTATATACTTTACTCTAGATGCAGTATCGCTACTATATAATGTAAAATAAATTCTTGAAGAGATTGAAACATAGCTAAATAGTCAGTGACATGACATGTAAAACACAAAGGTGTAAGGATAAACTACAAAATTCTCAAATGTATTATGAAATGTGATAGCAATGGGACATTGCTTCGGCACTGAACTAAAAAGCAGAATATACATTTTAAACAGCTGGTTGGAATCAAAATGCAGATCCAGTGACATCTGCTGAAAATGCTTAACATCTCCTTAATGCATCTGTTTCCATTTTTCATTCACAGATAGTTTGCCTCTCATCACTTCAGGGATTTTTGTATAACAAGTTACTTTCACCAAAATTCTTTTCAATTCCAATGACCTAACTGAGTAAATTAGTTTTTAAAACTAAACTAGTTGAACTCTTATCAATAGCAATCTGTTATATTTTATAGTCTTTTAGAAACACACTCAACCACTTAAATGCTATACGGGTCATTAAGTAGGACGTGGCACCATATGGGTAGCACAACCACAACAAGGTGAGTGGTAACCATTAGGACAAATATATCCTGCCGTCGCGGGGTGCAACCACTCTTCTTCTACTCAAGACATAGCCACTATTTGTGAAAATAGCTTGCATATCAATTTTAGTTGTGAATGCAAACATAATCTGAGAGAACTTAATTTTCTACATACAATAGTGAGTAACGTATTTATTTGCATTAAATATTTAAGGTAACTTTTGCAGTGTGAAAAACCTGAAGACAGGGATATACAGTATGTTCATATAGTCAGGCCGGAGTTATTAATTACTATCGTGTTCTGCAACCAGTTGATAGAGTTTTGTTATAATTTTTGCAGCATTATATTTACTTTCCAATTTTGTGTTAATGAGCTGAAAATTGTACATTTCTACATTTAACCAAGATGGCCATCTTCATGATGTTCACAGTCACTTTGTTGATATGGGAGTAGAATCATGGTTAACATATGATACACAATATATATTAATATATATTATGGGGTGCCAAACAGGCAAATATAATGATTTTCGGAATATATAAAGTCAGTGTTCTGAATATGCAGTATAACACCAAAGCCTGATTATATTAAGTCAGCAGCGGAATATATAAAGTCATTCCTGAATATATAAAGTCAGTGTCGGAATATATAAAGTCCTTCCCGAATATATAAAGTAATTCCTGAATATATAAAGTCAGCGTTGGAATATATAAAGTCCTTCCCGAATATATAAAGTCATTCCTGAATATATAAAGCTAGCGTCGGAATATATAAAGTCATTTTTGAATATATAAAATCATTCCCGAATATATAAAATTAGGACAATTCACAAATAAAATGGTCTAGTTCCATGAAATATTCTCTAATTTCCGTGCTTGTCATTTCACTCGTACTAGTGAAAGGTAAACTTCGACAGAAGCCACTCAGAGTCGATCGGGCTTGGGAGGTTTGTCCAAAAATGCGCCCATACAAAAAAAATAAATAAATAAACATAGTGTTCAAAATGCCAGGCACACACATCATTTGGAATACATTAACTGAACTTTTTTTTTATATATATTATATATGCATTTTTCTGAAGAAGTTTTTGTTAACTTTATTTCCTCATTGTATTAGGAACTCATTGAGTTTACTAAAAATGACCCTGAGTCGTTTCAATCAATATCAATATAATGTGACTTTAAATTTATGTGTTCAGGAGTGAGTTTATATGTTCCGACGCTGACTTTATATATTCAGGAATGACTTTATATATTCCGACGTGCAGAACATGGGCAGTTTTTCCAGTCTTTTTGGGGAAGCCAGATATTAATTTTTCTAACATCGTTTGACATTACATAACTATTACAGGTTAGTTATATTTTACAGACACTGACTTTGTGAGTAAGGGAATAAAACTGTTACAAGCTCTATTTATGACTTCCATTTAGCTTCCATTTTAGGCTAGTAATATGGCCTAAACTTTTTCCTAGTCCTATGTGCAATTTCCTTAGGTTTGTTTCCTCATTGTCGTTTGATTACAAATGCTTTGGTAGCAAGCATTTGTAATTAACATCCGGATGATTCCAGACTATGTCACGTAGGAAAAAAGTTCAAAAGATGTAAGATAAAAAATTAAGAATTAAAAAAAAACCCAAACTTTATAACTTACCCCATTGAGTTGTGATGGCTAAAAACAAATTAAGCTTATGTTTTCATGGAGACAAACTTTGACAGAATGGAGGTCTGTGGAGACCAATTTTAGTCCACAAAAAATATAAAAAACCTCCATGAAAATCTCACATTACTCATTTCGCATAATCGACATGTCAAGCCATGCAGTAGTATGCGCACCAAGGGCAAAATGCATGCATTTTTTGCTAAAATTTGTAGTTGCACAAAACCAGAGCATTGCACACAGTGAAAACATGTTCACCAGGGGTGGAGCTTTTGAACTGAAGATATAATTCACTGATCACCTGTCCTGAATTCAATTCAAAGGTTCCATCCCGTGAGAACTTATTTACTCTGCATGCACTGCTGTGATTTCCAGGAGTGCTTATTTGACAAAATTTTTGCAAAAATAGGCATATGTTTCTCCTATTGTGAGCATAGGACTGAATGACACAAATAACATTATTTTTTCATAGACATTTTATACTGTTAACTGTAGTGCAGTGAAGGTCTCCATACATGACCATTCTATTGAAAACTTTGTTATAACCATTTTCCATGGAACATGATGTTACATTTTTTTCAGCCATCACTAACAACCACATGAGGTAAGTAACTTCTTAAAGGAATACTACCCCAAAAAATACTTTAAGGATGCAACTGTTGTGAATCAGTAGGATATCATTTTCCATGAAGTACATAGACCCAAGTAAAACCCATAGGGAAAATTTACACAGATGTGTCTCTTAATAAAAGAAAAAAATACTATTAACTTTATATTAAACATTTTGAAAAACCTTAGCTTTTCTCTTTTCTTTTTTTCCCTTCAAAACATTAAAGCTTATGTACTTCTAATTATTCACCAATCTTTCTGCCAACTGACAGATGTTCCTGCTTATCCTTTATCCAATAAAGCTGCACTTTTTTTTTTAAAGAAAAGGTGAATATCATTTTCCTCTGGCTGACATAAGAGTTCTCTTTTCCATATTATTTATGTAAAATAAGTGATTATGACATATCATGAACATGGATGGATATATAGTACACCAATTGTTAAAATTGCTGTGATAAACCAACTAGGGATCCTCCGATCATTCAGCTGCCAATGTAAATCAGCCGATTTTCACTACAAAAGACATGATCGGTGATAGGTAAATTTGCCGATCTTTTCAGTCCTTGCTTTTCTAAGCTTTGGTAAATTAGTTGCAGTGCTCCTTTACACAAGGTAATACAGTAGCTGAGCCAGCACACTTTTTTTTCCCCATAACAAAGTGCATGTAGTATAAAAAAAAAGCGCAGCAAGTCATGTCTTGTTTTACCAACGAGCAATGATTGGAATATTAGTCTTTACGTTAAAGAAATTATAGTAATAAACTGAGAAAAAGGAACTGGAAAAGTTGCCCTGTACAATTAGACAAACTAATTTAATGAATTTAGACTTTAGGTTATTTGTCAATTAAAGCAGGACTTAAGTTTGGACCACAAGCTTGTTACGTAAAACAGTTTACATTTTTAGCAGCATCTTTTCTAAAGTCAAGCTACTACTGAATTGGTAAGGTACGATCCAGTATGAAAAAAGTTAAAAAAAAAAAATAAAAAAAAATTCTCTTCTTGTTAAACTTCAGGTATTTTCTACACTTAATGGTTGTGTTAGTTCTTAATGTCAAACTAATGTAAGCTTTAATTCATACATTCAGTACGTTCTATACATATGATATGGCACATCATGAAACTGTCACTGTACTTTGTATATAGTGGCGGAGTGGTGGCTCTGAGGCTAAGGATCTGCGCTGGTATCCCCGTCAGTGCCAAAAGAGATCCTACTCTGCTGGGCCCTTGAGCAAGGCCCTTAACCTGTAATTGCTCCAGTGGGCGCTGTACAATGGCTGACCCTGCGCTCTGACCCCAAGGGGTATGCGAAAAAAACTAACAAACACTGTTGTAAGTCGCTCTGGATAAGAGCGTCTGCTAAATGATGTAAATGTATATAAAAGCCAGATTGAATGTTATTAATCTATTTACCTTGATTTATTTTATTAATTTTTTTATTTCGCCTTATACAATTTCTTGTATTAGGAATTTGTTAGTTTTCGTATACCTCTTAGGGTCAGAGCGCAGGGGCAGCCATTGTACAGCACCCCTGTAGCAATTGCAGGTTAAGGGTCTTGCTCAAGGGCCCAGCAGAGTAGGATCTCTTTTGGCAGTGATGAGGATTTGAACTGGCAACCTTCTGGATACCAGCACAGATCCTTAGCCTCAGAGCCACCACTCCGCCAAAATTTGGTTACTTCCTACAGTCACAAGTAGACTGTGTTTGATCGACATGGGTATGCTCATAAAGTACACGTTTAATGCCATGAAAAGTGCATGCTGACACTTCATTTCGCAAGCAATGGTACGAGAGTCGCTCATGTACTGAAGAGTCTATAGCTACAGGTGGAAGCTGCCATCGCTGTACTTTGTATATAAAATCCAGATCAAATGTTATTTACCTATTTACTTTGATTTATTTACTTATGTTCCTACAGCATAAAGTCATAAGTAGACAGCAGAGCTTCCCATATACATATTGAGGAGCATGGCCCGGACACAGACAGGCGGACACCGCTAGTTCACCCAACACACGTTTATTATACATTCTTATTTACAATTAGTGCACACACAACCCTAGTACTTCCCCAAAGTCCAGGCCTACCTTCACACTGCCTTCCTCAGGTCCGCCTCCACTCCTCTCCTCCAAGACTCCGTCTTTCTCCACTCACGACTCCAGCCATCAAATGTGTTCGATGTGCTCCAGGTGCCTCCCAGTGAGTGACTGCCGGCACTCCCCGGTGTGGTGGAAGTGCTGGCCGTGCACCCGGAAGCACTCCGGGTGTCCCTGGTTTTTTCCCCCCAGCACTTCCAGGTGTGGCGGAAGTGTTGAGGGTCAGGGTTCCCTAGGCATCTGGGTGCCCCCTGGCGGTGACCACGGGCCCCTACAGGGTTGAGCTTCCAAGCTCTGTTCCTGTGGTCCCTATACCATCCAGGGTGGCTGTCCTTTCGTGGTTCGGAGGAGTAGTCCCTCTTCCGGTCCTTCCAGGCGTCCCGGCTGGTTACCACCCCCAGCCGCTGGCCACAATATACAAAGTACAGCGACGGCAAAAGTGTGACATGCATTCTTTCTCCAATGTAGAACCCTCGTCATCATCTGAGTTCACCTCTGTTATAGCACGTTATTATGTGAAAACAGCAGAGTAAAAAAAAAAAAAAAAAAAAAAGCTAACCTTTACAAGTACCATAAATTTACACCGGTTGTTACAGACTCAAATCAAATGTATGTTTTTATTCTAAAATAATAAGAATAAAAGCAGCTTGTACCTTTTGTGAAAGTGTTTCTTTGATATTTGGACTTCAGGCTTCACCCACTATACGCTTCATGTCTACATTTTGTCAATTATTAAAACATGAAAAACGTTTCTGATTTAATGATATATGTTTACCTAGATTCTTGTAGACACAGAACACACATGAAATGCATGTGTTCCAAGTAACGATATAGTACTTACTCTATACAACTCTAAGCAACTGACATGCAGGTAAACATACTTTAGCTGGAAAACTGTGTACGGCAGTGGGGGTGATGGTATAGTAGGCTGCCTGCTGCTTATCGGCACATTTACAAGACAAAAGACACTGACGGAGCGGTGGGAAGGGATTTAAGGTGGGACGGATTTAAGAGTTTCTTCATAGGCTTTGGTAATTCTAGTGTTAAGCAGTGTTTAATTGTATGCATACTGTACATATAGTTTATGTTAGAGAAATGGTGAAAACTAGTTTATTAAACTTTATTTCAGATAAGTACATTACAGAAAAAAAACAATAGGACAACTTGTAATTATGAGAAGCTTATTTACAATTAGCTCATCGGCACATCCCACGTGGACCGGTCCTCTCCAGGAGAGGGAGTCTAAGGCCCCGCCCTGTGGAAATATAAACAGAATGTCTGGGGGTGCTGCCCCGACGTCCCTGCCACTCAGACGTCCTCTCTGGACAACAACTCCAGATGTGGCCACAGTGGTAACAAGGCCGACCCCCTCCATCTCGACCCTTGCGGGAGCGGAAGCAGACAGGAAACCCCTTCGCCCACATGGTTGAGTGCTCATGGCGTATCCGCCACTCTGCAGCATAGCCCTCCTGTGCTCTCAAGTCGGCGGGCTTACGCTGCGCTCTGTCAGGAGTTCCCGGTTCCTTCTTCCGGGTCCTCCTCTTTCTCTGGGGTGCTCTGATGGTCTGGGTCCCTCTATGGGAAGAAGAGGAACCCGTCGCCATCTGCACCCCTTTAGACAGCCACGAGACCGGCGCAGGCAGTCGGGGCAAGGTTGCATGGCAGCTGACATCCTCCAGCTGCCTCCCTGCACGCTTCCCTGCCACGCTGTTGGTTATCACGGCAGCATGTCGTGTGGGGAGCGAGGCGACCTGGCAAGCAGCACTGATTACTGTTGCCTTTGCGCTCTGCCCTCCCCTTTCATATACGGCACAGGTTTTAATTACCTGTACCGTTGCCTCGGTCAGGCTGGAGGAATCAGTCTCGCGTAGCCTCACCCACTCCAGGATGGCTCCTATCAGCGCACAGAGCTTCTTCTCCAGCCCTTCCTTTGCTTCCTGCAGGGCGTGAAACACCTGAAAAAGGGACTGCAGGGGTAGGACAATGCCGTACAAGTCCCATGCAGCCCGAAACAAGTTAGTTTCTTCAGCAGGCAGTGAAATCAGACTTACCTCGCCCTCTTCTGCGAGTCATTGAGGCCCTGTGTGACACTCGCAGGCCTCTTCGGGTTCGGGGTGGAGGTTCGTTGTCTCTGCCTATGCGTTTGTACCGGCGGGGAGTCAACACCCGTCCTCCACCCTCTTACCTGACACGGTGAGGTCTTCCTGGCTCTCCACTGCCCCTTCCTCCCTTGACGGGATGTCATCGGGGTTAGACTCCAGGCGCTCGTCCTCCAGCCGTTGTCTCTCAGCAAGCAGCGTGCCCAGATCAACATCAGATATGTTCTCGCTGTTGCTCGCCTCGCCGTCATCCCACGGGTCGATGTGCTTAGGCCAACAGCTTGGATCCAATGGCTCGCCATCTAGGAGGTAGGCATACGAAAAAGCGGAAAATCCCCAGGGCCAATCATCCCCAGGTCCGACACCTACCTCCTGAAAGATCTCGCCTCCTGGAGTAGTTCTATTCCGAGTGGCCTCACATTGCCGCTTGCTGACCTGGGCTTCCTTGCCAATGGCGAGCGAGTTGGCACCCGCTGCTTTGGGAGCCTTCCTGGATCTCTTCTTCCCCATGGCTGGTGTGGTGTATCGCTGGAGTGTCGCGGGGTGCCTCTCCTGTGGCTCTCTGCTGCTCGTGCCTTGCGCTGAAGCTCTAAGACGGCCTCGGGTGCGCGCTCTTCACACTGGGCTGCGTATACTTGTCTTCGGCTGCGTCGGGAGCGCTCTCTCCGCACAGCTGTGTCAAGCACGTGCCTCGCACTGCTGCACTTGCTATGCCGGGCCTTTGCACAAAATTTTTTAAACAGGTCCCGGCCCAAGTGGATGGACTGGAATCTTGCCGGCTACGCCAGTTTGAATTAAGGCGCTATATAGGTGCCCGACCTGGCACATATTCACACTGAGGCACGTGTCAAACCCAGAAGACTTATTTTTCTTCACCTGTGGGGCACATCTTCCCCGTGAACCCCACAGGCATAACAGTCACAAGCACTTAATCAAAAAAACCAACCCTTCTTGCAGCGGTACTACTACTATTGCTGCTACTACTACAACTACTACTACTACAACTACTACTACTACTACTACCACCCGTCACACAGTACTGACCTTAAAAAAAACTGAAAAGAGCATCACTAAAATCAGCCACACATTCAGATGTCAGCATTACTCAGTGTTTACAAGCAAGTAGGAAACAAAGGAAGGTATCAAACTTTTTTTTCCAATTATTTAAATAGTAAGAAACTGAAAAATTTGTTGAATGTCTTGAAATTGCAATAGCACACAATGTAATTTGGATAACTATAGTTCATCTCTAAAAGGTGTTAAGATTTTATGTGCAATTTGAAATGAACATTTGGCTTGTGCATTCTTTGTACGCTTGTTCTGTTGTAAGCATCGTCACTCTGCAGATAAAATTCAGGAATACATGAATTTGGAAGGTAAGAAAGAAGTTAGAGCATAGCCTTTCCCTTGATTTAATGATCATTTAAATCTTAAACTTATGAAAGAATATTAAGATCTCCTCATCAAATCATTTTAGAAATTACGGGGTCTAATTAAAGATTTAAAGTTTATCTTGACCCACATTAAGTTCAAAGGTATATTAAGACTCAGCAGATAAATATCCCTGGAGTTGTGGAGCACTCAGAATGAAACTGAAAGGCACAGCAGATAATTTAACAGAATAATTAATCATCCAAATACACTAAAACTACCTGGCAGAAAAAATGCATTTACCTGATCTTCCCACTCTTCCATGTTAACTTTTTAAGTTTTTCTGTTATTTCCCAGTACATGGCAGGAGTATATCAAAACAAGTAGACAAAAAAGAGCTCCATTTGTGAAATATGACAGCAGTGACATGCAAAAACGTAATGCTCAACTGCAGTGTAAAGTAGAAATTCACCAATATATATACCATATACAGAAAACCTAAATAATAAATGAGATTTTATTGTTTTGCTGTTTTTTATTGATAGAAACAAGTCAATGTGATAAAGTGGAAAAGACTACTTAAGATATTAAGAAACATTGCTTTCTAGTTCTCAGGGAATACATACTTAACAGTTTGTCCATCAGGGCTTTATCATAGCACGTCTTGAAAACATACATGCTGGTGACCTTTATATTAAAGACTTATCTCTCTCTATTACAAAAAAAAATCCTGGGAGGGAGACTAGGGAGTCGAGATGTGATCTTCTCAGAAGACAATTTGATGTCCCGCGAGAGACACTTTAACGTCATGCAAGACAAGGCAGTGAGGCAACATTTAAAACAAGTTCACGGACATCTAAACAAGCAGTTGTTGGAATGCTTTTCGCAGACAGACGTCATGTGCTCCCAGCTCTTAAAACAATGACATGCGACAAGCAGAAAACGCAGCTTGCCAGCAGCAGCAGCAGGAAGTCAGCAAATTGATCCAACCGCATCTGCTTAGCGTGCGTTCATGCCCCCCCCACCCCCCTTCACAACATGAGTGGCAGAAACGGGAAGTGGCAAAAGGACAGCTGCTGTGTACAGGCTTTGAAATGATCGACACAAAGCGTGACATGCAGAAAACACAGCTCACCAGCAGCTACAAGCCTGCAGGTGATCCGACTGCAACTCCTTAGCGTGTTTTCAGCCGTCCCTGCTTCACAACATGAGCACCATTATACGTTCTGCGAGAAAGAGATTTAACCACGCCCAGGGCCGGAAATAAAGGACAAGTATTGTCTGTACAAAAGTTTTAAAATAAAAGTGAAAGTAATGCATATGTAACAATTCCCATGAAAATAACAATCTCTTTAAATTGTATATCCGGTAAACCAAACCTGGGGCTGGGTGAGTGTAGCGAGCAAGGGGCGGAGCCCCCGAGTTTATGATTAAAAAGAATATAGCACATATCAATTACTGCCTCTGTGGAGGGATTAATCACTGAGTAAAGTTTTGTGTCTTTCTATAGTTTATTAGGTTTGGTATATTATCTTGTAACTTGCTTGTTTCCTTAATAGCTAAAATCCACATGTAAACATCTGCTATGTAAGCCACAGTAACAAAATTAATTATTTTCCAGAATATTCCACTTTTCCAAGCATAATAAACAATTGTGTAATGTACAGTATACATACATAAAATGACCTAATAAATAACAAAATATTATACAATAAGGTCCAGATAATTTCCGTTCACTGGGACAGCATAACTTATGGAAATGAATGTTGTCTTCAATAAAAGTCCTTGCAAGTATTAAACGGTAAACAGCAACAAGGTCTCAGAAAAGAACAATGATACATTACGTCATACCGGATGGTCTTCTGATTTGGGTCAGCCCCAGCTAGGCTACAAGGTTTCTGCAGGACCTCCGTTTTTGGACGCATAGAAAAGGTACAGTGTTAGCACTATTGTGGCCTCAAGCAGAAGTTTTGATTCCTTGCTAGAATTGTACATTTTTAAGTGAAAACACATTAACCTTTTTTCCTGTTTAGTGATGTTTGTTTTCTCCTCCACTCTTTTCAACACCTCAAGCTCTTTCTTTATTAGAATAGGTAGATAGACAGATATACACTTGTGACAAGATGTTATTGTGTTTAACTCACTGAATCTAGCACTGTAGAAAATGAGTGTTTACTGTCCTTGTTGAAAGTGAGGATTGCTTTTGCTTAATATGTAAAAGTTTTAAGAAACACGATTTAGGCTATGTAACTATGATTTTTAAGCTTATTGAAATGGCTTATGTTAGTACATAATTCACTAAACATTTTTATTCCTTTTTGCCTCTGCTTCATTGTGCGTTTGCTAATCTGCCAAAAGCCCACACTCGTCTGTTCACATACTAATTAGGTATTCAGCAGTAAGCTGTAATGGAACGGTGGCTTTATATACCACGCTTGTAAAATGTTATCATTAATACACCTTTGTAAATTCTGCACAATTATAAAAATTAAATTTAAAGCCAACTGCATATTTTATTTTGAAGCAGTAACTCCTTTAAAATGTATCCAATATGAGATTTATGAACTAATTGATAATTTTAAAGATTGGCAAGATAATCCTTAGTACAACAATTATATTGTGATTCCTTTGCACTTTACTTTTTATTATTCAATAAAAGTACCAAACTTGGCTGATCCAGTAGCATTTCCAAGTCAGGTATTTTTGGTTCTAACAGCTCTTAAGCATACCTTCATTGTGTTAGCTGTAAATCTTATAACATTATAAGGATAACTTTAGTGACACGTTATTGATCTATTCAGTTATTCAACCTGCTAATTTAATTTCAGGGTTGCGGAAGGCAGGAGACGGTAATATGCAGTTCAACATAGGAACCATTCCTAGATAGGATGTCAGTTCTTTAAAAGAAATCCATGCAAACAGTGCACCCTCGTATGGGTCAATTTAGAGTTATCAGTCATAGTACCCAAAGTGTCCTACAGAGACATGGCGAGAAAGCATAAACTTCACAAAGGTAGTGACCAACTCAAGAGGTTCATGGATGAATTATAGATCAAGCCATGTAGTACTAGGGTGCTGTACCATTACGAATGTAGTGAGAAGTCAAGCAAAATGACACCTTTTATTGGCTAACTAAAAAGATTACAATATGCAAGCTTTCGAGGCAACTCGGGCCCCTTCTTCAGGCAAGATGTAATCATTATATTTTGATTACATCTTGACTGAAGAAGAGGTCAAGCCATGCAAAACCACCTAAGTACATTTTATATACAACCTACCTGTATACAACAACAACATTTATTTATATAGCACATTTTCATACAAACAATGTAGCTCAAAGTGCTTTACATGATGAAGAAAGAGAAAAAAGACAAAATAAATAAGAATTAAAATTAGGGAACACTAATTAACATAGAATAGAAGTAAGGTCTGATGGCCAGGGAGGACAGAAAAAAAATAAATAAAAACTCCAGACAACTGGAGAAAAAAATAAAATCTGCAGGGGTTCCGAGGCCACGATACCACCCAGCCCCCTCTAGGCAAACATTTCAGTCTAGCTATACATCTTCTTTACTTGTTACAGGACCCTTGAAAATTTGCTATTTTGGTGCTGGGAACAATTAAGGAATGGCACAAACTTAATAAATCTTTTACAAGTTAACTTTTAAATAGTGACCCCTTCGTTATTCTTTCCACAAAAATAAGAAACACACGTTATTAGATCATTCACTTAAAAAATTAAACCATCTACCATATAGACAAATTTGCATATTAGAAAATTGCATTCTTAAGCATCACAGATGAAATTAGGAAACACTATTTTGAAAGATAAGTATAACTGAAGTGCTGCCTATATTATAGAGTACAGTTGTTTGGGTGAAAGATGCAAAGCTGAATGATCATCACCGTCTTTATACTTATAGTTTAGAGGAAAATATGCGGGACAATGCAAAGACATCAGTGCTATTCTGCTTTTAGTGCTATCTCCCTGACAGAAGCATACACAATGAATTCATTGCAGTAAATGTAACAAGCCAAACAATATCCTTACACTGATTTCATGGGGCATTAATTGATTAGACCATAGTAACGTAAACTTGCATGTCCCATACCATATTGCAACAAAATACTGAAATAGTACCTATAAAGATGGCAAATGCTAGACAGGCTTTATTTTGCTTATTCCAAAGATTCATGGATCCATCAGAGGTTTTAATTAAAGTGGAGTTTTTATTTCATTTACTTTTATATTTCATTTCCAGCTAGTCCTTTATGATTTCTTGAAAACTGATTGTGATAACATCAAAATTTCCCTAGGGTTGCTTAATTATAAATAATAAACACCTTGTTTCACATTTTGCACTTTTAACTTGGTTGGTTGCTACATACCCAACGCCTGAAATAAACATGGGGCTAGGCCAAATCAACCCCATACTCACATGTTTCCAACCTTATTTTCCCAATAGATGGTGAAAAGACAGTAAATCATAACATATAAAAGTGGAAAGTGAATATATTCTAAGCAAAAGCAAATATATGTAAACATATATATATATATATATATATATATATATATATATATATATATATATATATATATATGTAATAGAAAGTATGCTGAAACATAAAGTGAAATAATAAATGAGAAAAATGATTAAATATATTTATATAAACAAAAAGAATTGCCCACCCTTGTTCTGTTATCTAATAAACACTATATAGAATCCATACAAAAAATATCCCCCCAATTAACTATTATAGACAATACATTGAAAAATGCAATAAACCAATGTTTCCTTAAGAGGCATTAGCCCTCTGGAAATGTGTTCTTTTCAATTGCAGCATTTTAATTAACCTGAATTTAAATAAAAAAGGTATTATCCCTCCCCAGCATGCAATATGACGGTTAAAAGATTACACAAGAACAAAAGGATAATCTAGCTCTTTACTGACGGGTTCACGTGGTATTACAAATGGGAAGCTTATGACAGACATATCAAGCATGTGGGGGACTTGACCTACGCAGTCTTGTCATCTTTCGTCGCCACACTGAAAGGATTTTAACCGGACAGAAGACATAATCTTCTGCCTGGCCTCAGACGGAAGACAAAGTGTTGGCCGTAGGTGTCCATCCTTATATACTGGTTGCGCCATGTGCAGGTTCTTCGCTCCGGATCCAAACAAGGACAGGACAGGACTCAAACCCCACCTTCAAACATACTGGAATAGCACAATGCCTACATACAGTTATCATTCTCCCAACAAGGAAAGAGGTTTTTTATGCTTACAGAAGACAGAAATATACTAGTCTGTCTTTAGGCCGACTATTCAATTCTCCAGCTGTCTGTGGCTCTCTATAGTCCTGTGCTTGGCTCGGCAATTCTTACTGCTGATACTGTGCCCCTGTGTACTTGTATGAATGAATCCATAACAGTGGGCACAGAGAACAGTGACATTAAACTTAATAAAAAAACACATAGTATAACAACTGAACACACACAAACACACACAATCCTGACTGAAACAGTGACTGAGAATATGGTGGCAAACAAAGAAGCCAGGCTAAATCTTTCAGGCAAAGGGGATGCAAAATATTGACAGTTAATGATGGTGCTGTCCCAAAATAAATATGGCGGAATAAAACCAGAATAATCTCACCAATCTGAGTCCAGGTAATGGGAAATGTCCAACTCTGGTGAGGTGGCTTCTCAAAATCCCTTTACTATGGTGCTGGTCATCCAAAACTGTTTTAGCACATGCAATCAAAATGGCAGAAGCTGTGAAACAAAAACAAGATGGAGAGACAAATGGGGGCTAAAGCCCTCTATATATAGAATTACCCTGGAAGTCTTTTTGACCAGAAACAGGAAGTCCCACCATAAAAGGTCAACAGCTGTCAATTATGCGTTTCTTATTCTATTTAAATGGGGTTGCTTCTACACAATGAACAATTAACACTTCTGCAAAAGGACAACAAGCTGATTTTGTATATTCGTATTTTGTATACTGTGTTGTCCTTGTATATTGCACCAATACTATCAACACAAATTCCTAGTGTACATTAGTGTACTTGGCCAATAAAGCGAATTCTGATTATGATTCTAAAAAACAATTGAACAGACCAATACAAATAACAAAAAGCTCGACTACAAATTCACATGCATAACAATGAAAAAGACATAAAGCTTCTGTCAGCTGATGTAATCAGTATGTAAAATCGGGCCATTTTGGGTAGGAGTTTTATCAGCTTGCAGTGATTTTTTTGCTCACACCTATTGGCAGATGTTTGTCACCTATTTTTAATTTCTAGAATAGCACTTGAGCCATTGAGGAGATGCTTTGGCTTGATGCTTGCAAGATGCTACTGCTGTGTTTGTTGTGGTATAGGCAATGTTGATTTTGAGTCTGGGTGGTGTGATGCAGCCAGGACCAGCTCTAGCCTTTTTGTTGCCTTAGGCAAAGCTGTAAATTTCAGTCCCTTTCCTGGGCAATCATTTGATATAAATGATCAATGATATAATCAATGATATAAGGATTTCAGAAATGTACGAATATTGCTATTTTTCCTTTGAAATAGTTTTGCCTCTGTAACATTTTGTTTGTAGTCTGGTAGTCTAAATGGATTATGAACTGATTTCTATATTCACATTAATGTATGTATTTCATGTGGACAGTTATGGAATACTATTTCTGCCAAAATTAAATAAACAAAATGGCAGTTATGAAACTAATAGTAACATGCAAACGTATAGAATCAATAAATTGTGAAAAAACTCTTAATTGAATAAAGTCATCTAATTGTTATGAAATACAATGTCATCATTTTATTATTTTAACCTCCTTAGTGTTACATTTTTTTTACATTTTTGTTAAATCTCATCTTTCTACTTTAAAACATGCAAAACACTAAAGGTACAAAGTTAGAAGTGTGGAAAGTATAATAATGATACAAATAACAATAATCCATCCATTATCCAACCCGCTATCTCCTAACTACAGGGTCACGGGGGTCTGCTGGAGCCAATCCCAGCCAAAACAGGGCGCAAGGCAGGAAACAAACCCTAAGCAGGGCGCCAGCCCACCGAAGGGCACCCACCCACCACACACTAGGGACAATTTAGAATCGCCAACGCACCTAACCTGCATGTCTTTGGACTGTGGGAGGAAACCGGAGTACCCGGAGGAAACCCATGCAGACACGGGGAGATCATGCAAACTCCACGCAGGGAGGACCCGGGAAGCAAACCCAGGTCTCCTAACTGCGAGGCAGCAGCGCTACCCACTGCGCCACCGTGCCGCCCTAATAACAATAATGATGATGAATAATAATAGCAACAATATGAACTGCACACGTGAGAGACACTTTCGGATTCTCAGAATCACTTTCGGTTTCACTGACCGTTTCAATTTCACTGCCTGAAGACATTCACTTTGTCATCACTGCAGATGATAGGCGTTTCTTATGAAACGCCATTATGAGGCTAGGAGAAGATGCGTCTACATTGTTGCCTGGGCAGTGTTCGGGCCTGACGCTTATGCAGGACGTTCCTATACCATTGCACGAGTAACGGTTGGCACTAAAGCTGTAGGCACTTTTACAGCCTGAGTAAACCTCAGGTCTTCTGTGAGACGTGCCTATACCGGTGCCTGAGTGACACTCGGGTCTAACACTTTTAGCACTCGAGTGTAACACTAAGGAGGATAAGAGATTTTATTTCAAAACGGGCTAATTTTGACTGTTTTTATGTCACAATGCGACTTCTTTGAACTGCCCACTTTGAGGAATGCTGCTGTAGAGTGCTGTCCACTCACAGAGGAATGGGGTTGCACAGCACACAAGGCATGCACTTCAGACGGGGTTAAGCCAATTGTGTCATGCAGTCAATCACTTATCAAGGCTTTTATTATCATGAGATATGAAAGTTGTGCGTGACAATTGTTGATGCATCATTTCTCTGACTTCTGTCTGTGTGAAAGTGTGTTTTCTCTGTAACTTAATTGGCTGTAGAAAGTGACAGTGCAGCCTGATATGAGACATAATTATATTAGGGAGGCATGGTGGTGCATTTCTTGCCACTTTTGCCCCACAGCTCAGGTCACATTTTTGAGCATAGTAATCAGTCCACCATTGTTAGCAGGTGCTTCCCAAGCCCTCAGGGACTCTTAAAACACCATTTACACTATTATAATCTACTCAAAACTAGTTCAGTTTCTTCTTCCCCATTATCTTGAATGCATTTTGTCAAGTTTACCAACATTTCTGCATTATCATCGAACTCAAGGCAAATCACATTTAGCAAGGTTTACTTATAATTAGTTCTAACCACTGGATGATGAACCACAAAAGGCAGCATTTATCCTTTAGATCTTGCCTTCTTTTGTCTGTATGTCTTCACTGTCTGTTCTTTTTCAAAGCTTTCAAACTGATCCCTTAATTTATCTATTATTTCCATTCAACACACAGAGTTATATTCTTTATTGCCTCTGTAGATTTCATTCATATTCAGTACAGCTTTAATTATTCCAAAGTTATAATCTGGTTGTGTGTCTGCCCTTGGATGGCCCTTAATGTTTTAGACTATTTCTGTTTTTTCCTAAGAACATTTTCTTATTTTTGTGAAAAGAAGTATGTATTGTCACCAGTTAATTTTAGCTTCAGAACTCAACCATTATTTCCTTTTTATTTCTGCTTTTCTTCTTCCATGACTATAACCATTAACCTTTGGATAATCATTTTCATGCTGCTGCAGTACATTCTCTGATCCCTTGGAATTGCTCGATTCCTTTTTCCTTACTGATTAATATTAAAATTCCTGTTTTTCTCTACTTTGAAGCCATCGTATGCTAATGTTGTTATGTTGAAAGTTTAGGCCTATAATTGTAATTAATAGAAACAATTTTCTTTGTGCTAGACTGTACTGTATATTAATTCATTTTGTATTTTATTCACATTGTTGCCGACTTAGGACATGACCACCTTCCTGCTAGGTGATCTATTTCCATATTGTTAATTGCTAGTTGTGATCCTGAAGCTACACTACCAAATCTGCTAACTTCTTTAGGAAAACTCAGGGTGCCAGTCTGCAGATATGGCATTGAGCTCTTAAGGAGCCATTTCTGGGTGGTGCAAGGAAATTGAGACATGCCTCAAACGGAATGACATTCACATGAAAAAAATAAAATAAAAATAACTGCTGAATGAAGCACAGGGTAAAAATGCTTTGTTCATATCCACTGTAGTGAGTGATTAAAACATTACACTATTTTTTATGAGAACAAGCCCATCCAATTCAGCAAGCTTGCCAATCCTATTCACATATTTTCTCCAGAATAACATCGGGTCATATTTTGAAAATGCTGCTGAGACCATACCATAATTTTCCTGTATGTGTGCAGAGTTCTCTAATGGTAATTATTTAGTTAAATATAAAGGCCTGTGCCTGTTTTGGTTACAACTATGAAAACAATCAAGATAACTCACTACTAACATCACACAAAAAATAATCAAACAATGGGATCATGGTGCCTAGTCTCTCTCTAGCATCAAATCATTGTGATACCCTTTGACAGTGTCACTATCTGACAAACTACAGCAATATAGGTTTCAACTTTAAGTAAACCTAAGGCATCATGAAAACATATTGGATATGAACTGCCTCTGATGTTGATCTGCTTTTTTTTCTTTTCCAAATTATTATGGCTCCCTTTAAAGGAGCCTTCATTGACCTGTGCTATGTAGCCTTAACTGGGAAAGGCTCAAAACGGAAGTTCAAACAAGCAATTAAAAAAATGTGGTCCTTATTTAATACAGAGAAAAAGGGGCTGCAGCTTTCAAGCCCTTATTTTTAAACTGGAAGGGAAAGGTTGCACACTAAGCTGGATACAGGCTTGCAGCAACCTGCGTGAAGACAATTTCACAGACTAGAAAAAGCAAATAGTTTTTTAGATATAAATTACAATGAGTATAATAGAAAAATGGAAAACAAATACTTAAGAAGACAAAGTTGAGGGTTGTTATAGATATATAGAAGTCCAAAAAATAAATGTTACCCCCGTCGTGAATACACCCCTTTAGTGCAGAATCATCAGAGAATTTCTGTAAGTGACATGAGCTACTGTTATATTTACAGTTGTACAGAGTGAACAGAAAAGGAGACTAGTGTGTTCCTTATTGTGCCCCAGTGGTGCTCACATCTACATCAGAGACACAGTTCTTGAGCCTCACAAACCGTGGTCAGGTGGATAGATGGTCCATATGTCAGGACACCATAGTTTCATCTATTTTAGCAGTGAGTTAAATTTCTGAGGGAAGCTAATTATTTATTTTGTCTGACTTCTTGTGGGGCTGTGCCATACTGGGCCTTTACTATAGCAATGCCACTGCATGGATTTCTAATGAACATCTTTTTAACATTTTTGAGAAATATGCTCTTAATAAGTTTCCATCTGTTTTCATGTTCTTATTGAAGAATTTATTTTAAAGTAACTGCTAGGATCCTTCATAATGATTCCCTTCATAATTTAAAACCATTCATGTCATGTCTTCATTTCTGTGTGCTTATGCTACAAAAGGTTCAGATTGTTCCATCTTTGTTCATAGCTCATACCTTACAGCCTGGGATTTAGTCAAGTTCCCATTCTCCGTACTTACACTAGCACTGCTACAGCATCTTTTATGTAATATTACAACCAAAACTGCACACAGTACTCCAAATGAAGTTTCACAGATGTCTTATGTAACTTAAGAGTAACCTCCCTTGACCTGTGTTCCACATATTTGGCTACATGACTTAACATCATATTAGCCTTCTTAATCACCTCTGTACACTGCATGGATTTAGATAATAATGAGTTCAATATGACTCATAGCTTCTTCTCATAAGATATACTTTCAAGATTCTACCCTCCCATTGCATATTCAGATTTAATATTTTCACTTGCAGCATGTATATATCACAGTTATGTTACAAGCTATTTGCGTTATAGCGCTGAAGAATACATTTATTGCGTTTATTTCCATTATATTCCATCTCCCACAGATCTTCCCAAGCTTGTTTTCTGTCAGTCTGTCCATAATGATTCGGCTGACTCTACATCGTCTGCCTTTCAACCTGCAGTAGTTTAGTATCACCAGCTAACTAAACGTACTTGATCGGGAGCCAATGAAGCTGCTGCAAGACTGGCGTAATATGGTGAATAGATGGGGTTCGAGTGATGATACGTGCTGCAGAATTCTGGACTAACTGAAGCTTATGAAGAGACTTATTAGGGAGACCAAAGAGGAGTGAATTGCAGTAGTCCAGCCGAGAAGTGACAAGACTATGAACAAGAATGGCAGTGGTATGAGGAGTGAGGGAGGAGCGAATGCGATTAATATTACGTAGGTGGAAGTAAGCAGACCGGGTGATGTTATTAATGTGACATTGGAAAGATAGAGTACTGTCGAGGATGACACCCAGACTCTTGACCTGAAATGATGGGGAAACAATAGAGTTATCAATAATAAGAAAGATTATTGGTTTTGGATAATGATGATTTTGAACCAATGAGGAGAACCTCAGTTTTGTCACTGTTTAATTTAAGAAAATTCGAAGAAAACCAGGATTTAATTTCAGAAATGCAGTCAATAAGCGAGGGTGGTGGAAAAGAGGAGGTGGGTTTACCAGCAAGGTAGAGCTGGGTGTCATCAGCATAACAGTGAAAATTAATGTTATATTTGCGAAAAATATTGCCAAGGGGAAGAAGGTAAATAATAAAAAGAAGAGGCCCCAGGACAGAGCCCTGCGGCACACCAGAAGTAACAGCGGTGGGTTGGGATGTGAAGGTTTTAAGCTGTATGAACTGAGTGCAGCCTGAGAGGTAAACCAATCAAATGAAGTGCGAGTAATGCCAATCAAAGATAATCTATTAAGGAGAGTGGTATGACAAATAGTATCAAAGGCCGCACTCAGATCAAGGAGGATGAGAATAGTGATTAGACCAGAATCAGCAGCCATAAGGAGGTCATTGGTAATTTTAACAAGTGCCGTTTCTGTACTATGAAGGGGGCGAAAACCAGACTGGAACTTTTCATATAGATTATTGTGAGATAAGTGGGTGTGAAGTTGGATAGCAACTATTTTTTCAAAAATTTTGGAGATAAAGGGCAAGTTAGAAATGGGGTGAAAATTATTGAAATAGATAGATAGATAACTTTATTAATCCCCAAGGGGAAATTCACATACTCCAGCAGCAGCATACTGATAAAAAATAATATTAAATTAAAGAGTGATAAAAACGCAGGTATAGCAGACAGTAACTTTGTATAATGTTAACATTTATCCCCCCCAAGTGGAATTGAAGAGTCGCATAGTGTGGGGGAGGAACAATCTCCTTAGTCTGTCAGTGGAGCAGGACAGTGACAGCAGTCTGTCGCTGAAGCTGCTCCTCTGTCTGGAGATGATACTGTTTAGTGGATGCAGTGGATTCTCCATGATTGACAGGAGCCTGCTCAGTGCCCATCGCTCCACCACAGATGTCAAACTGTCCAGCTCTGTGCCTACAATAGAACCTGCCTTCCTCACCAATTTGTCCAGGCATGAGGCGTCCCTCTTTTTAATGCTGCCTCCCCAGCACACCACTGCATAGAAGAGGGCGCTCACCACAACCATCTGATAGAACATCTGAAGCATCTTATTGCAGATGTTGAAGGACACCAGCCTTCTAAGAAAATATAGTCATCTCTGTCCTCTCTTACACAGAGCATCAGTATTGGCAGTCCAGTCCAGTTTATCATCCAGCTGCACTCCCAGGTATTTATAGGTCTGCACCCTCTGCACATAGTCACCTCTGATGATCACGGGGTCCATGAGGGGCCTGGGCCTCCTAAAATCCACCACCAGCTCCTTGGTTTTGCTGGTGTTCAGTTGTAGGTGGTTTGAGTCGCACCATTTAACAAAGTCCTTGATTAGGTTCCTATACTCCTCCTCCTGCCCACTCCTGATGCAGTCCACGATAACAGTATCGTCAGCGAACTTTTGCACGTGGCAGAACTCCAAGTTGTATTGGAAGTCTGATGTATATACTGTAGGCTGAACAGGACCAGAGAAAGTACAGTCCCCTGCGGCGCTCCTGTGCTGCTGACCACAATGTCAGACCTGCAGTTCACATGACGCACATACTGAGGTCTGTCTGTAAGATAGTCCACAATCCATGCCACCAGGTATGAATCTACTCCCATCTGTCAGCTTGTCCCTGAGGAGGTGAGGTTGGATTAATATTATAATATTAATATTAATACCAAGATCATTCATGTATTAAAAAGAGCAACAGCCCTAGAACTGAACCCTGAAGGACACTAGTTTTCACATTACTTAGGCTCCTCTCAGCCTAATCCTTTGTTTCTGATGCTTAAGCTAGTTCTGCACCCATCTACACACTGCACCTTGAATTTCCACTTCTTTTTGAGAGATCCATAACCTTATACGTGGTACCTTATTAAAAGCCATCTGAAAATCAAGATAAATATCATATGCAACTTTCTAATCCTGTGTTTTTGTTACCTTCCTCATAGAATTCCAGCATATTAGTGAAGACAGTATACTCTTATCTAAACCCATCTGACTTTTTACTAATATGCCTGTTCTTGTCACATGTTACTCAGTCTTTTCATTGTTGTTTTCTTTCACCAATTAACTCAAGATACATGTTAAGGATTACTGGCCTAAAATTACATGAATCAGTTCAATCACCTTTTTTATATAATGGAAAATCATTTCGTAGCTGCCAATCTTTAGGAATTTCCCCAGTGAAAAATATTCGTCAAGGGCTTATATACTATATATACTCTGTGACCTATCTGTTCCTGGTAGTTTGTTGGATTTCAGCCATTTTAATCTAAGTAGCATTTCTTTCTCCATAACTTCCAGATCAATAAGTACCCCTTTTACATACCCTGTAACTGCCGTGGGGTTAATGACTTTTTCACATGTGGACAGAAAAATTAAGAATATTCCCTAGTTCACTATCTATCTATTTCTCTATATCTATATATTTGTTTAGGTTGGTTCACAAAGAGGAGAGATATATGGCAGTATTGCTTTTGATTGGACTGATAATTTACATTCTTCCATTGTTTGAACTCGCTTTATGATTCCAAGTTAATCAGTGATAGATTTTCACAGTGTCCAGGTGTAAAGAAAAGAGTGATTTATTAAACACTGTGGAATAGGCGACCTGGACACAGACAGGCAGACACGTTCCAATCCATCACCACACGTTTATTTACAAAGTCTACTATATACAAGTCCTTACGTGCACCACACCAAACCCCCCACAGTCTCTCACAAGTCCTGGCTCCTTCAGCCTTCTCTTCCTTTCCACACAACACACAGGGCCTCTCCTCGCCCCCTCTGCACCGGCCTTGTCCACCTCCTACCCGACTCCAGCCTTGATTGCAGGGCGGCGGCTCCTTAAATAGGCGGCTGATTGCGTGCTGCACCCAGCCACCTGCGACATGACTCCCCCGCTTAGCTGAGACCTCCAGGGACCAGCAGACCGTTCCGCGAGGACGAGCACCCCTCGGCGGCAAGCCGACACACTGTAGCTTAATGCCAGATCCTACAAAGAAAACAGAAAAACAAGGGCGGGGACGTTGCCCTGACACAGCCCCTCAGCTCATCTTCTCAGTTGGGCCAACGCTCTCCGCTCCGATCGGCACCCCGAGGCACTCTTTTTCAGCCTCCCAGCCCGAGCAGTCTGTGCTCCCCGCCACGGGACCACCAGTGGGATCACGCTCTGTTTCCACCTCTCAAGCTGCGGGTTTCTCCTCTGCATCTGCAGAGGACAGCCCTTTGAAGTACGTGCGCGGTCCGCAGCACGTCCTCCCATATCGGAGGAACTGGCTTCCCCAAGCCGCTTCCTCCGTTTACTGTGGGACGCCGCGACGGTTCGGATCTGCCCATTGTAAGAGGGCAGACCCAGCCCTGCTGGCATCCGGAGCTTCACGGGGTCGGTCTCCCTTACCTTCTCCACTGTGCCTCTCCGTCCAGGAGCTCCTGCAGCGCACCGATCCTCTCTTGCCTGCAGCTCTCGATCCGACGCCACTGCCATCCCTCCTGACTTCAGCGTCTCCGCCCGGAGGGCACATCGCTCGGCCGGCGGCGACAGCACAAGGCGCAGTTGTTCTTGCAGGCCCTGTAAAATCACCACCAAGGAGAGAGAAGCAGCCGGCGGTGGGTTTACCTTATGAGTAGTTCCACTTACCGACTGCTCTCTATGGGCCCGTCCCTGCGGCCCACTCGGGTTTCTTTGGAGCACGGTACGGACATTCTCTGCTCTCGCCTCTGACCGATCGCTGGCGAGAGGACAGGACACGCTGTCCAATCCCGTGCCTGTTACGAGGAGGGACTTCTGGCTGGCCATCTCGCTCCCCTCTCTCACCGGAGAGCGACTCTCCAGGCAGCTCCACTGCTGCTGCGGCTTCCCCAGCTGCAGCCTCTCCTTCTCGGCAGCCTCCTTCTTGGCCACCGCGTCGGTGAGCCACCCCTGAAACACAAAGTCCCATACCGGACCGCTAATGGTCTGCGACACTGCATTTCCCTGCGGGGTTGGGTGCACGCCGCCCCTGCGGCATGTGTGTGAGGTTACCTGCTGTGCCGGGCTGTCCACAAACAATCTATTAAATGCAGGTCCCTGCCTTGCACCAGGCAGAGCATCCTGCCGGCTACGCCACTGTGGAATAGGCAACCCGGACACAGATAGGCAGACACGTTCCAATCCATCACCACACGTTTATTTACAAAGTCTACTATATACAAGTCCTTACGTGCACCACACCAAACCCCCCACAGTCTCTCACAAGTCCTGGCTCCTTCAGCCTTCTCTTCCTTTCCACACAACACACAGGGCCTCTCCTCGCCCCCTCTGCACCAGCCTTGTCCACCTTCTACCCGACTCCAGCCTTGATTGCAGGGCGGCAGCTCCTTAAATAGGCGGCTGACTGCGTGCCGCACCCAGCCACCTGCGACAACACAAAATAAAAGCACAATGGGTTGTCATACAGAAAAAGTGAAATAATGTACAATTTCAATAAAGTAAAGAAAATCTAGCAGTTTAAGGGGCTTTATCCACACTTCTAAATAAATATTCTGTTCTATTTCTTGTACCATTTTCTATAACCACACTGTTCTCAGTTATCAACTCAACTATCTATCCTTATGAAGTAGATTTGTCCGCTTAGCTGGTACAGAGGTAAGAACTGCTGCCTCATAATCAAGATGCTGTGGGTTCGATTCTGGGTCCTCTTCACATTTACTGTTTTGAGTAGTGAGCTGCTATTATTGTTACTATTACAGTATATAATACGCTGCTATTATTGTTACTATTACAGTATATAATACATTATAAAACATACAGTACATTTGATTTGAGTCTGTAACAGCTGGTGAAAATTTATGGTACTTGTAAAAGTTAGCGCTGAAGGGATAAAAGCAGACACACAAATGCAGCTCAATCATTTCTTCTTGGTGTCTTGTTGAGCAAACACACCACAGTGTCTATGGTGGATGTTACTTTTCCTTGCTCACAGACATTCACATCAACATGTAATTTGAATAATTTTTTTTATTCAAGAATAAAACTGAATTAAAAAAATTGTTCAAATCTAGGTTTATTCAAGAATCCAACAATAAAACTGAGTAAAAATCATTCAAATGACATGTTAATTTAAATGTCCGTATGCGAGAAAAAGAAACATCTTTACCATAAATTTACACAGGATATTACAGACTTGTATCAAATGTATATTTTTGTTATAATAATAATAGTAGCCTTCTACTCAAAGTGCTAAATACAAAGAAGACACGGGATTTGAACCTATTACCTTGCCATTGTTAAATGGTAGCTTAGCCACTGTGTCAATCTGTGCCACAGCAACGTTACCATTATGACAGCTGGTTGAAAATTAAATGCGCAAATGCACACGTATCTGAATGTCATTTATCTTGTACCGACTGATAGTTGAACTTCAGCAACATGTCAAATGAGCAATTTCATTTTCTTCAATTTTATTCTTAAATGAAAGCATACTTGTTTTGTTACACCTTTTGTGAAAGTGGTTCTTGGATATTTGGGCTTCACACATCCTATATTTCATGTCAAAATTATGTCGTTATTACTATAACATATGAAACATTTTTGGTATATTTACACAGAATGTTGTAGATATGGAGTACACATGAAATGTGTATATTTCATTAACTATATAATTCCTTACAAGTGTATCACCAGATAAACACTTCAACACAGACTTCAGCTATTAAGATTGCTTCAGGGTGATGCCTTCATCTGACTGAATGGGGTGTGGGGGGTGTAGCAGGCTGCATTCTGCTAAACCACACATTTGCAAAACAAAAGTGGGCTATTAGCACAGTGATAAGGAGCTACGAGCTTCATGGCGTATGTCAGGAAAATTTAAGGAAGTCTGGGACAACAAAAATAGTTGTAAGCTTCAGGAATTCTAGTGTTTAAAATTGTTGCCATTCCTTTAGACAATTACAGCTGCTGCTTATCAGGGCCTGGTTCCTTTTTTGGCAAATTCAATTGCAAGGCAAGAGCAAATTAAGACACATCCTGGTCATTTAGCACAAATGCAGAGCTTAGTTTCCCCTTGTGCCTCCTGTTATATTTATGTTGTCACTGCATGAGCATGCATTGTAAGTACTTTGCCCTGATTGAACTACTTAATCATGCCTGCAGTTCAATCACTAGTGGAGTCCACTTCCATGGAGACCATGGTACCAAACTTTGCTCTTGTTATTTTTTTATGTCTTTTTTTATGATCTGTCACTAGTAGGTCTGAAACAATTACAATAGCACATACCTCTTGAAGTTATTGCTACAAAACATGTTTATGGTTCTTGAACAATGTACTATTTTATGGAACTTAATTTTTCTTTTTAGTTAACTAAACTGTGACAGAAAATTATTTTTGTAGTAGAAAGTGTTACATATTCTATGCGGACTATAACTGTCCTTAAGTAAAAAATAAAATGATCATTATTGTCACATGCACTGAATACAGTCAAATTCTTATAAATGCCAATCAACATTCAGTATGTCAGCAGGCCTTGCAACACCAGTTTAACACTAGAATTACCAGAGTCTACGAAAAAACTCGTAGATCCGGCCCACCTTAAAACCGTCACTTCTCTTTTGTCTTCTAAATGTGCCGATTAAGACGAGCAGCAAAAAGCCGGCTATTCCATCCCCCACCATCGCAAAACATTCACTAAGTTTTCCCAGCTCATGCCTTGTTTGATTATCTGGGAGTGCCTGAACTGGAGTTTTAGAGTGGAGATAATAGATTGTTATTTGAAACACAGGCATTTCATGTGTGTTCCGTTTCTACAGTAATCTGTGTAAACACATTGTTAAAACAGAAACTTTTTTATATTTTAGTAATAAATGTTACAAAATGTAGGTATGAACTATAGAATGTGTGAAGCCTGACGGCCAAACATCAAATAAATACCTTCACAAAAGGTTCAAAGCTGTAACAACAACTTCCGTGATGTAACGCTGAGATTTGCTGATTCAGAGCATGGCAGTCCTGCCGCGCTGTAGAGACCTGAGTTCGATTCCCAGCTCGGGAGGAATTTTTTTTCTTTGTAGCCTCAAACGGACATAAAATTTATAAATTGGTATGCAGTGTAAATCGTTAAGTTTAAAATGTCGATCGCGGTTATTTCTGTTGATTAATTCATGCTTTTTTACTTAGAGTCAGAACAGGAGCTTATTCAGCTTCTGATCTGACTCTAAGTAACAGCGGCAGTATAAATCACACCCAATCTGATGCAGTTCATTTTTACTTCGACAATGTTTTCTGATTGGTACTATTCGCGTCATAAAATTATTTCTTCAAAACGTCACATATATTTGTTTTCATATAATGAATACAGCTGCAAATTACAGGTGCTTGTTCAGTGTAATAGGAACCATAGCACAGAGAGGTGTGTACACTGCAACACAAGTACACATGTCGTAAATGTAGGAAGGGCGCTCCTTGGGTGAGCTATAGCGTGTCTTTATGTGAAAACAGCAGTGTCAGATGGGAGTGTCTGATGATTGCATATAGCGCTGAAGTTACTGCTCTTTGCTATGCTTTCCTCTGCATGTCCTGGAGTACAAAAGAAACAGTATACAGCAACATGTGGGGACTGGCAAGATTGGGGGAAAAAAAACATGCAGTCGTATGTATCGTGATACACTGCAGAGCTATAGCGCGTCTTTATGTGAAAACAGCAGTGTCAGATGGGGTAGGGAAGGATCCTGAATGCAACTGAGAGAAAAGTGAATAAAAAAAACAAAAACAAAGCTAACCTTTACAAATATCATAAATTACACCAGCTGTTACAGACTGAAATCAAATGTATCTTTTTATTCTAAAATAGTAAAAATAAGAACAGTTCACTTCTCAAAAGGGAGTCAAGCAGGATTGAAGTTGTGACCTTTTGATTCCCAGTCAGTAACTGATACTGTTATGCCACTGGGCCGTCACAGTAGATTAATGTCAATGTCGCACACTAAGGCAGCTTTTTTTTCGGCAGTTATATTTTTGAATAAAAGCGCACTTGTTTTGTTATATTTGTACCTTTCGTGAAAGTGTTTCTTTGATATTTGGACTTCAGGCTTCATACATTATATAGTTTATGCCTACATTTTGTCATTTACTACTAGAATATGAAAAACGTTTCTGTTTTAAAAATGTGTTTACACAGATTACTGTAGAAAACAGAACACACATGAAATGCGTGTGTTCCAAATAACGATCTATTATTTCCACTCTAAAACTCCACTTCACTCCCAGATAATTAATCAAGGCATGAGCTGGGAGAAGTTCGTGCACGTTCTAAGTCGGTGGGGGGATGGAATAGTCGGCTGTTTGCAGCTTGTCTTTATCTGCACATTTAGAGGACAAAGGACGCTGGCGGAGAGGTGCAAACGGATTTAAGAAGCGATTTAAGGTGGGATGGATCTACGAGTTTTTTCGTAGGCTCTGGTAATTCTAGTGTTAATTACAGACAAAGCTGTAGTCTTTATTAAGGTTACTTGGGTTTCATGCAGAAAACCTTACTTCTCCCAACAGTAGAAAGATACAGTAAGATGTTAGGTGTATTGGCATGTGTAATACAAGTCTGTCCTGTGACATCTTTTATTCCTCCTTGTGCCTTTTGCCATCTTGATAAAGTCAGAATTTCTGTAAACCTGATCTTTTGGGAAAAAAAAACAGCTTAGATAAATGGGTGGCTAGATAGTATGACATTATTATTATTTTTATTATTAATAAAAACAATATTAATAATAATAATAATACATTTTATTTTTATAGTGCCTTTCCCCTGTAAAAACGTATTCCATTCTCAGTATATTGCATATCATCCTCCATCAACATTTGTATTAATACAACATATTTTATAAAATTAAATAAAGAAGTGCTTAAACAAAAAAAAAGTCACAAATTAAACTTTCTTTACCAAAAAAAAAAAATTATATATATATATAGAGAGAGAGAAAAGCCAAGCAAAATGACACCTTTTATTGGCTAACTAGAAAGATTACAATATGCAAGCTTTCGAGGCAACTCAGGCCTCTTCTTCAGGCAAGATGTACACGGTAAAACACCCTAGTACTACATATATATATATATATATATATATATATATATATATATATATATATATATATATATATATTTTGTTACTGAACCGGAAACAATCCAATTCAAGGAAAGGACAGCAGACACTTGCCTGTTTCATTCACACTTGACCCATATTGCTAAAGTAAGGATTCATACTTACTGTAGAAATAGCATGCTGTTTATCATGATTATGATAAGGGTAATTTTGGGACTTGCAGATCATTTTACTCCACACTGATTTAATTGTAGTCATAGGACTTTTCTATTTTCATTTAGAGGTGATAATTGGGGCTGAACAAACTTAACACCTGCTCCCTAGTACACCTGCTCCCAAAGTGCAGTTTATAATCTCACTTATTGGTGCCACTAAGGTGTATTTTGTCCAAAATGTTTATTCTGGTGTGTCCCAAAGCACATAAGAGAATATGGGCATTTTATAATTTTCACCTAATTTTTTGTTCTTGTTTGTATTAAACATCATCTCTCTGTTTTCACTGTCTCAGGTATGTATGCTTAGCAATAAGCACACTGGAAAAGACTTTATCAACCAAATTAATGGGTTAAGACAGACTTATTATGCATTTTCTTTAAGCACTGTAAGTATATGTGCCAGGTCTTCTTCTTACCAACTGTGATGGATGGCCAGCTAAATATTCCGGCCCACACCTCCAGGCCGCCAGGTGGAGCCCTCCCAACAGCATGGAGGTTCCCCGAATTCCAGCAGGGCCTTATGGACCTTGTAGTTTGTATACACAGCCCTGCTGGATACCATGGGGATCACCGGGAGCCGCTGTAGGGAAGCTTTCAGACTGCTACGTGCCCTATAACCCGGAAGTGCATCATGATCACATGACCAGAGGGAACGACGTGCTTCCGGGTTGAAGAAAAGGACTGTGGAATGAGGACTTGTGGATTGTTGGACAGGAACCACTTCCAGGTCAGGGGGTATAAAAGGACTGTGGGAAAGCCCAGATGCTGAGCTGAGCTGGGAGGAAGGGTGGCTAAGTGTCTGGGAGAGGAGGAGAGTGTATTATTGTTGTGTAGTAGGAGAATTGGTATTTATATGAGTAGTGTGGAGTGGAGGGTGCTTAGTGCACATATTAATAATAAAAAGAATAATAATTATACATCTACCTGGTGTTTGGCGTGGTACCTGAGGGTTCAAGGGAGCTCTAACGCCCCCTACTGTTACACTGGCATAGTCTGCAGGATACTCTGGCCGTCGGTTGGCAGAGGACCTGAATTTTAAAAATTTGTGTATACAGAAAACCCTAAGATGGTCGCGTCAGAATGCACGGAGGTGGAGAGGTGGAAACGCTACCCTCTACGGAGAGCGCTGTGACTGGGAGCCTTGCTAGACCTTGGATTATAATGGGGAAGAAATCAGGAAAAAAGAATGGGCATACCCAAAAGGTTCAGGCCCTAATGGAGGCCAAGCAAGCCAGAGCGGCGCAACAGCAGGAGCGCTGTCAGATATCGGACACGCTGGACTGCCAAGTTTGGAGGTATGTGCCGGAAAAACGCCCGAAGCTCCGGGGATTTTTTATTCATGTTTTGCAGAGGCCTGTCTACAGAAAGCAGACGGTGAGTCAGACGCCTGCCTCACACCTAGGCAAGATGGCCATGATACGGAGAAGTCGGGCCATTCTAGGAGTCTGCAAGGGAGAAGCCCATACAAGGAGAACAATCACGTGATCTTGCGCGAAGCATGTCAGGAAGGAGAAGGTCACTTTCGGTCCTTCGGTGAGGTCGTTTGTTCCCCGACGGATCCAAGCTTCCTGAAAGGGAAGGGGGAGGCGAGCAAAGCAGCGGCAACATTACAAAAAGGTAAAGAGGAGCGGGGTGTGACTGAACGGTCCTCCGATAAATTAGAAAAGGAGGATTGCAGTCGGACGGTAGCAGCCACCCGATCCTCTGGAGACTCCAGTTCCCAAGAGCCTTTGCGCGACCCAACCGAGCATGTGCCAGAAGCGGATGTGCCGATTGGCTCCCGGCCGGAAAGTAAGGTGAAAGATGGTTGTAGCCTGCCTCAGGCCGAATTATCTGACTGTGTGGGACTGCGTGATCTTGAGAGGTTGCTCGATCCCGTGCATAGTTTCTTCCAGGGCCTGATGGGACTGAAGAAGCAAGTCGAGGAGCTGGGAGCGACAGCCGAGGCGCCGCTGAGAAGAATTGAGGAATACCTGCGGCGATTAGGCCGAAAAGCCCTGGTCTTGATTGATGTGGTGGTACAGGTAAGTCCAACCAGTAACGTACAGTATAAAGGGACACAGTGTGATCCGGCCCCGCGGTTAATATGTAGCGGGTGCCAAAGCACTGCGTGCCCTACAAGGGAGTGTGGAACGGTAACCGAGTGGGCGGGGGAAGGACCGATCAAGCCGGGGCAGCTGTACGAGACGACTTCTCGGAGCGATGCAGACCTCAAGACCCCGACCCGCGCTATAAGGCAGTTGTCGCTGGTAACAGAGGGGGCGGGGGAAGCGCCAATCAAACTGGAGCAGTTAGAAGGTACTGTCTCTCGGGGCGATGTGGTGCTGAAGACGCCGCCTCCGAGTAAAATAAGGTCAACGGGTGTGCAAACAGCAAAGTGGCTCTCTTCCTCCAATAGATAGACCCAAACTGTGCGCAAGCCCCAGAGTAAGCAGGAGATTCCCAAAATAAAACGCGGATCTCCTGACAAGATAGAGAAACGGGCGGAGAGCACCGAGGCGGCCATAAAACCTCCCTTGGCGGAGACGGGACTAACGGAGTTCCCGAGGTGTTTTCGGTCTAGCGGAGGAAGACAACCGGGAGAACAACGGCTCTGTTATAACTGTCGTCGGCCGGGCCACATTTGGCGAAGCTATCCTTGAAGGACAGGGGATCGGAGGGACGTTCGATACACCGTTCCCCCTAGGTTCTCTGGGGAGGCTAGACAGCACAGCCAAGGCCCGACTAACGAGTTCTCCTGGAGGAAGACGGTCCTTGCAGGGCTGGACGCTCTGCCCCAGTGGACTTCGCTAAGGGGAGGGAACTGTGATGGATGGCCGGCTAAATATTCCGGCCCACACCTCCAGGCTGCCAGGTGGAGCCCTCCCAACAGCATGGAGGTTCCCCGAATTCCAGCAGGGCCTTATGGACCTTGTAGTTTGTATACACAGCCCTGCTGGATACCATGGAGACCATCGGGGGCCGCTGTAGGGAGGCTTTCAGACTGCTACGTGCCCTATAACCCGGAAGTGCATCATGATCACATGACCAGAAGGAACAACGTGCTTCCGGGTTGAAGAAAAGGACTTTTACTCAGACCCGGAAGTAATGAGGACTTGTGGATTGTTGGACAGGAACCACTTCCGGGTCAGGGGGTATAAAAGGGCTGTGGGAAAGCCCAGACACTGAGCTGAGCTGGGAGGAAGGGTGGCTAAGTGTCTGGGAGAGGAGGAGAGTGTATTATTGTTGTGTAGTAGGAGAATTGGTATTTATATGAGTAGTGTGGAGTGGAGGGTGCTTAGTGCACGTATTAATAATAAAAAGAATAATAATTATACATCTACCTGGTGTTTGACGTGGTACCTGAGGGTTCAAGGGAGCTCTAGCGCCCCCTACAGTTACACAACCTATATACTTTAGTGAGACTATTCAAGTTGATTTTGTTCCAAGACACTGAACCCTTAGTCAATATTTTCATTTGCAGTTTACACATTTAAAGTCAAGTGCAATAAAACAATCAGTTTCCGAGATTGTTTTTGTGTCATTTTGTTTGTCACTTAAATATGATCCTGCAGCCAATTCTAAGTACTGGTAAAGAGGGTGTTCAGCATCTTAAAAAAGTAATGCAAACAAATCATTAGAATGCAAGCTTGCTTCTTGCATGCACCTGCCACACCACAACATTTTAAAGATACGGTCTGTAAACGCCATTCTTGTGTCTTCTAACCATTGGAAGTATATTCTGGGAACTCTAGTAATAAAATTTAATTGGGTTCCACAACATCACAATTTAGTGGTGAGTTGACTCTGATAGCCATAGTGGATACAAACAGGTAGGAAGGGTGTTCTGGGAACACCAAGCACATGCTTCTTTTGCACACAGTCACAGTTATCTCCACTGTGTCAATTTAGAGTTCCTAATCAACCTAATGTATATATAAGTGGAATATAAGATGAAACCATAATATCCTGAAAAACCCTATATGGATATGGAGAAACTGTGCTAGATGCACACATACAGACCAGGCAGGTATTTGAACCCAGTCTCCTGGGACTGTAAGGCAGTGGCGCCAACCATTGCCACATTGCTCCTTCATATTGTAATATGTTTTCAAATATATTAATACATTTAAGACTCGAGTTTCACTTTTAGATATTATTTTGAGATATCACACATACTTTACATCTGAAGACTAAACTTAGACAATTACAGTTCCATGTTTAAATGAGATTCAAGGAGCTTTCAAAAACAGAGATCCGTAACTCTGTTGTAACTAGGTCAAATTCAAATTACAGATATCTGTAATCACATTTTAACTAGACAAAATCAGAACTGAGAGATATCTTAGTTGTGTTTAAATAAAAGTTATCTAAGATGAAATTTTAACTCCAAAATGCTTTCGCCAAGTCATTTTTCTTAATTCCAGAATCAACTTTTTCCAGGATTGTTAATTTTTCTTTCAGCATAAACTGATGCCATTTCTCGCTATTTTTTTGTTCATCTCAAAGGAAACTTTGAGAAGCGTTATAAAACTCGTAATGCAACACAACTATCCACGGCTGTGGTGTTATGGGTCCACAGCTCTTCCAGCAAAGGCCGTTTTATTTTAAATAAATAATCGCCGCGCTCACGGCTTAGCAGGGCGATCTGCAGTGTGGGTGGTTTTCACCTAAGTGCACAGGTGGGAAACTGCCCACATCCATGATTGTTCCTGTGGCTAATGGGCTGCAGCTGCCATGTCCTCCCCGCATATATAGCGAAGCGCGAGCCGGTTAAGGGGGGAGAAGAACAGGAAAGAAACAGAAGTAAAAGAAAGAGACTGAAAGAAACGGAGGTTGCAGGAAGGAAGAATGGAAGGGAGAGAGAGCTAGTGCGCCGGTGCGAGTGAGTGAGTGAACAAGCTCACAGCAGCTGAACAGACAACCTGGGTGTGAGGCCGACACCCCAGGCGTAGTTGTTGTCACTCCCACAGAGCTTTATGAAGGACGGGAGTGACGAGAAAGTGGACGATTCTCCATGGAAGACCGCGGGGAATCGGGACTTGGGAACGTGGTGTCCACCACGTGAGAGCCTTGGCCGTTGGTGGATTTCCCAGGTCACTGTCAGGGTAAGCTGACAGGAGCCGAGGATCGGAAAGGCTACTGACAGTTGCAGTAGGAGCAGGTAGAAGGCCAGCTGCAGAAAGAGCGTCTCGCCTGTAGAGCAGCCCAAACGGGAGTAGCAGGGGGACCGCCAGAGTAACTAAGAAGCACCGGGATTGTCATTTGTTTTTAAAGACTGCTTCCTGTAGATGTTTGAGCCTCGTTTTAAAGGATTGTTGTTTTTGTGTCTTTTAACCTCCACGTTTCTTTAATGGATTGTTTATTTATTTATTGAACTTTGAAAACTGCACTATTGCACTTTGTGATTTTATTTTAATAAAAGCACTTTTGCACTTTAAACATCATCCCCTTTGCTCAATTGTTTATTGCCTCAATGTCTAGCTCATCGGTGACATTACCAACAGTGATGGGTTCAAGGGCTCCCTAATAGAAGAGGAGCATGGAGCTGAACCCGCATCGTCACAACGGCGAGCGATGGTGGAGTGCTAACTCAGAATTCAGCTATGTGCATGTTGTTGCGACTAAATGCTTGCCAAGGCTGCCTGAGACCGTAAATTTTGTACTAGACTGCTTCTCTCTTTGAGACAACCTGTTGCAGGGTTCCCGAGACACAGAGCAGAAACTGTAGGAGCGGCATGAAGTATTTTTTGCATCACATTATTATCTTCGGTGACCATTTTTGGTCTAAAAAATATTAATTATACTGAGATTTACATTTTGTTATAACAAGATTCGCTATTCTGAAAATGTCATTACTTCAGTATTCACTATAACAGGATTTAATCTGTATTATGATTATATCTGTATTATGAAATTCATCCATTGTAAAAGTAGAGCTGTTAGAGAAGAGAAGATAGCTCAGTACTTACTCTTACTACTGTGAGAGATGGCCGGCAGCTTATCCTGGCCAATACATCCACACCGTCAGATGGAGTCCTCCCTGCAACATGGAGGTGCCCCGAATTACCGCAGGTCATTATGGACAATGGAGCTTCACAGCCCTGCTGGATACCATGGGGGCAACCAGTGGACACTGCAGGGAGACACGAAGATTGCTTCTATTATAACCCGGAAGTACTCCCAAGTCAAGGGGACGGAAGGACAGAAGTACTTCCGGGCTAAAGGAAAATATAAATCTTCATCTGACCTGGAAAGTGCTATGAAATCACATGGACTGAAGGACAGAAGCACTTCTGGGTCGAGGACTATTTAAAGGACTGTGGGAAACCCAGCAAGAGAGCCGGAGTTGGGAGGAAGAGTGACAGAGCTGCTGGGTAGAGTGGAGGATTGATTTATTGTATGATTATTGATTTATTTGTGTATTGCGGAGGTGTAGGTGCTTTGTGCACATTATTATAATAATTAAAATTATTACTGGGACTTTTTACCTGGTGTTTGGACGTGTTGTCTGTGGGTTTTACGGGGCAACAGTGACCCCTAGTGTCACACTACACAACAATGTTTCACCACCTCCGGGATGTGGTTTCCTCTCAAAGGACCAAATCACGGTGAACTTTTCATGCCACATGGGTGGTTTTGTTTTGTTTCACTTCTGTATTTCTGTATGTGGGAACTCGCACAAGCAAACATAAAATGTATCCAAGAGTGTTATGGTGTATAAAATCTGTACATTTTGGTTTAATTTTCCATTATGTTTTGTTCGAGACAAGACAACAGATGAACTACATTTAAGACAAATCAAAGCAGGTTTTCTTCCCTTACACCTCACTTTTAAAACAGTTGAAAGGAAGACATGCTGGTGGCTCAATTACTTTATAACCTGGGAAAGGAAGACTGAGCCGATGCCTAATTATTTTACAGCCTGAGAAAGGAAGATCTACCGACACCTCAGAAAACATAAAAGGTTTTATTGTTTGGGAAAACGGACAGTGAATTAATTCTTCAAATTGACAGCCAGCCAATCAGAATATCTATCAATCACATCTTGCAAAACCCCCTGGTACAATTTTAGAATAAATATGCCTTGTCTAAGGAGAAGAAGAAGAAGAGAAACAGCAATAACGGACGAAGACGTCACTGGTCATCAGAAAAGCATCATGAACATCGATTGCTAAATCAAATGCCGCCCTGGGACATTCAACCTTGACATCTGTAACTTTTTCGTAAGCTTTTTCTAAAGACTATATATATCCAGACTTTCCTATCAGTACTTATTTTCTATTATTCTTTGTTTCACTGGTATTATTATTCTTGTAATAAATACCATGCTGCTTTTTAACTTTCTATGCTTTGTCTTCATGTCTTGAGTGATTGAAGTAATAAGGTAGATTTCTTTGAGCACCTAGCCAGATATTTTCCATTACCTCTGTGCTGCGAGGTTTATTTTGGCTGAGAGTGGGAGCTCCACTCAATAGTAGGAATAGTACGTGAAGAAGGTATTCTTGGCTGATAAATGGCCTATAGTCAAGAGTGCTGAGTCTTTGTATGTTTAAATGTATTCTTGTAGACCAAGAGTAATATTTAGGTCTGAGATATCATTAAAACATCGTATGTTATTCGTGCCGATAATAAGTAAGTCTCTTGAAGTGCTGAGTGACAGGCTGTGTTATTCCTAAAGCACTTGTGTGGTTTAAAATGCTAAAGGTTAATCAGTGTGTGTGTGTGTGTCATTCATGGGGCACTGTTGTGGTTAGGGTCTGTGTGTATGCGTATATCTATGTATGTGTGTGTTCATCTTAAAATGCAACAGTAGACCAACCCGATAACAAACTTGATGAGAACGCTTACCCTTGAGGGAAAACAGGTAAAGGGTACATAGAGGGAAATACTACGATAATACAAAGAGAAAAATACTAACAGGAATATGAAAAAAAAAATGAGATCCCCTTTGTTGTGACAAATATGCATTAGAAACACAGAAGGCATGGCTTGACCTTGTTTTGGCTCGGAAAATGGACATACAGTATTTAGTAAGTTGTTAAGCTTTTCCTCCATGCCCTATTACCTCCATTGTAGAATGCCAGTGTGGTAGGATATTTTTTTTTAATTTTTAAAAAGCAATTAACTTTAAACACAATTTCACATGGAAAATACATATATGCAATTTTTACAAAGAAATAACTTTGACTTGAAAAATACCAAACTTATTCTATAATATCTATTCATCCATCCAGTGTTACTCATCTTATATCAAATCCACATAACATAATATAGAGCTGTTGGGTCATAAGTCAAAATTAGTTTTAGATATCTTGTAATCAAATGGGAACCATTTCAGTTTATCTAAAAATCTTTGTGCATTATGAGGTGTCCTGAAATAGTGACCAATCAATTTAATAAATATTATGAAGCTAGTTCTTTAACAAAATTATAAAGCTGTCTGTCAATTTTCATTTTAATGTGTTCAAAGTCATTTATAAAATCATTAATGTGCGAAATAAAGTATTCCATATTCAATGTGATCTGTTATTTGTAAGTATTAAATTCTTTAAAGTTCAATATTGTTTCTCCATATAACTGCCGCTGGTAATATTGCTAAAGAATAAGCTCTAACTTTCAAAAGTGTGTTTGACTAAAAATAATGTATAATTTGCTAGATCGTTTTATTTTAAAAAGAGCAATACCATTTCTGCTGCACAGTTACAAACATTAAATTAGAACTCTGAACATTTTTAATTTAGTTTACGCAAAAACATGGTAATACTGACATTTCCCAACTAATTATTAACTATTCTCAAAAATTAGTGGACGTTTGTATTCACTATGAACCAAGATGACAGTCTAGTTAATGGTGCTGTCTTCATGCTTCTTTTACTTTACTGCAAGGGGTACATGTTTCTACATAATTAAAAGAAAATAATGACAATGGCATTTCTTAGTGCCCCCTGCTAGGTGTAAAAAAATAATTGGAATGCAGAAATTGCAACATATATCCTTACATGAGTCTCAGGGAGTCAATGTGTCACTTTTATGCTGTTTGGGTTTCTTTTCACTTAGTCCTTGGTATAGGATTTGGTTACCTGTCTAATCTGTAGAAATTGACCTCTCTTCACCATGAACAATACGAAGTCTAGAATAATAATTGGTTATAATAAACTTATGACAGTGTATAGCCTTAGTGTTTGTGTTAGCTTTTGCACAAGAAAATAACTAAAAGAGCTAGAAATTGTACTAAGCTGATTAATTATAGAATTTTTGTTTTTAAAGAAAAAAGAAATCTAAAATGTATATATTGTAGGGATTTCAATAACAGAACAAACCATTCAGCAATGCTGAAATTTTTTTTTTCTCAGATCTAAAGTGAAAAACAGAAAAAGAAAAATGAATAAACATTTTTAAAAGAGATCGGGACACTTATTATAATGGTAAAAAGACAAGTATGTCAATTAAAGAAATAGGGCAAAGAGTCAAAAGGAGATCTGGTGGGAATGTTATGCTTGAACTCAGCTGAATGCTTTCTTTATTCAAGCTGTGCATGAAACTCAAGATCAAAATATTATTTCTAATCACATTTTTATTATTAGGTTTATTGAACTAACAAGTGCTAACCACTTGTAATGACTCATATTCGGTTGATCATGTCTTTTTCTGAATTCTGTAGCAGTAATAAAGTAGTTACTTCAAACAGAATGTGTTGATGAATACAAGAATACATTTTTCCCTTTAAAGAAAAAGGACAGTTTTAAGAGCAAACCTTCCACTCCCAGCCTGGCATGCTAAACACTATGTTTCATGAATTTGAAGTGAGTGCCCAGACACTTGTCCATATCCTGGCATCCACCTCCTAGGTTTGACAGCACATTTCAGGATTTGTACCTTCTGCTTTTCAATATCACACTTGAACTGTGACACAGCTCAGTCTCTCACTCGTAAGGAGGCCTTTGCATGCTTAAATATCCTGTAGTGAGACTTACAGAGACCACTTTCAAGACGTTTATGCCGCCTTTCATCATGATCTTCTACTTTCTGCTTCCTTCCTCCCAGGATCAATCTTCCTACTTGTATTGACTTGCCAGTTTTTGTCATTAAGCTGGTTATTGGCTTATTGATTCTCATAATTCCTTTCATGAAGACTAGCTCTTAAACATAAAATGATAAATATTCCTCTCTTGCTCAAACTGCCAGTTCCCTGTTTGCAACTTTCTGTGGGCCATTGACACTTTCTTTTGCCATGCCTTCCAATTTAACCTTGGCCTGTTACATTTATTTCTATTTAAGTTGCAATTCCTTCACTGTCTGTTCTTCTTTAGATCAGGCCCTACAGAACCCTTATTTCTGGATTCCACTAGCCTTCTTCTAGGAGCAACATTTGTTTAATTGGTTGTAGCTTACCATACAGTGGTGTGTGGGTCTCTAATAATAAGAAGAAAAAAGTTTAATTGTGAATAATTCCTTCTGTTTGTGTTACTGGGAATCTGTCCAAACAGCCTTTTAGTATGCCAGTTAAGTTTGTACCACTATAAGCTTATGTCTCCAATAGTAATTATGAGAACCTGGATTGTATGTTTTAAGGTAGTCCATTCAACGAGAGGTGCTACTTCTCACAACTGACAAAAGTAACATTGTTATGCTGTCATTGACAATTCATAAGGGAGAAAAAAGAACAATATACTCACTCTGCTTTGCTTAAAGGTCACAGTAAGAAGGAATGCAACTGATATTTTTGACACAAGAAGCCAATGGGGATAGTTTGCATGCACACTACTGTTTTGATCTCTTAAAAATGTGGTTACCTAGGTAACTGTCATGTCAGTAACAGAATTTGAACCCAAATGACTAACTTTTTGCTGAATTTATTAGCACAATAAAAATAAATGTCAAACAGGATGTCTGTCATTAACTGCCAAAATGCAAACCTCAACCTCATACATATTATATGCAACATTAGTGATACTGTACATGTAGGCTGGGCAACATTTCTTGTGCAGTGTCTACATTGTTTTTGTGCACAAGTAAGTAAGATTAAAGCTTGGTTTTCATTGGTATAACTATAGGGAAAAAGTACCTCACTAAACTAAACCCATTAAATAAACAGGAACATTAAGAATCAAAGGCACTCATTGCGTTTGATTATTTAAAATGATCATCTCACTATAAGGCTTGCTGATTATGTAAAATTTAAAAAGGTATGAAGCAAAATATTATTATCACGTGGGTTTGTGTCAATTTATAATTTGAACCAAGGTAAGATCATTTTTCCAGAAGTTTGAGGTAAGGTAGTAATACGTTTCACTGGAAAAGTTGCAATATGTTAGATGTTGATTAATATGTGCAAGTAAACACTTCACTGTCCTCTTGACACATTACAATGTCAATCCTGTGAACCCAAGGCAGGAAAAAAAGGATTCAGACTTTTTTTGCAGATCATTGAAATGGAATTCTATATGTAAATCTATGAAATTAGCATAAGTAGCCTATGTTCCACACTACAGTTGCCCAAGCTAAAGATCTACCAGCTGTAACAAGCAGCCTTTGCTCTGTTCTTTGTGAAATCTATGATTTGCAACTGAAAAATAGCAGAGCCATTAAACATTTGTGGCATACCATTTGATATTCCTGGTATCATTTAGATGCAGGGATGTTTTCCTCCTTTTATCTCAATGTGAAGAGTCAGTGGCACCTTAAAATGTATTTGCAGTATTTTTTTTACTCAGTGTACTTCCTTACGTTAAGAGACTTGAAAATCTAAAAACTTCTGCTATATTAAGACTTTTTAGAATAAATTAGAAGTAGTATTATATAGCACTGGATCTCAGTTGCTCATCTTACTAGGATGTATGTGATTTAAATCTGTCTTGCTGTAATAACTGGGTTCACATAATTCACATTTCTCCATTAGGTATTTTGTCAAATTTGAAATTTACAGTCACACAAACCACTGCATTACCAGTTTTAGTACTGAGCTAGATGTCAATTACAACTTGGATGAAAGCCAGTATACTGGGGTGAACAAAATCACAGAAATAGCACATGAAAAAGGAGTTCAACATTGAAGTAACACATTCACAGTTACACATGCAGCTGCAAAGGCAAGTCACATTAGGTTGAATATCAATTAACCGTATGTGTCATCTGTAGAAGAGCTCTGACAAACAGCACTTTGATATGTGAGTTTTCAAAGCAACATGACACCACTTACAGAGTTCTAAAGAAGCCAAACAGTCAGTGCCCAAATTGCTGGGGTATCGGCCATGTGCTGTTTTGTGTTTCAAAGAGGAACTGTTCAAAAAATATAGACAACAAACTGCCTTGGAAAACAGATACATTGGTCTCAAGTTGTAGCAATCAACTATCGTTATATAAAACAAGTTGAGTTACCAAACCAAACCAAGGCTGAATTCTGGAATTCTAAAAAAATAGAAAGCTTTTCTCACATGAATAACATGAAGTAAACCCAATTGTATTAAAAAAGTATAATCAAACTGCAAACAGATTAACATACATGTACTGTATATCCACAAAAAAGATTATATTAGAAGAAATTAAAAAAAAACATTTTTTCTTTGTGAAATAGGATTGATCTCATTCAAAAAATCCAACACAATATGTCCTTTCACATAATGCGGGTTGCTTTTTTTTGTTAATAATTGTGAATCTTCAGTTAACATAATCCACATAGTGGATTGTCCTGAAAGTTCGACTGCAACAAGATTCACAACCACATTACAACCCCAAAAAATGTCCAAGTTTCAGTTTTTATAAATGTAACACTGTATAGGCAGGGACATTTGGTTTGGCAGCCAGGGGCCCGTAATGGTCATTCCACTCTCTGACTCGATGAAACGACTGACTATCTGAATGTCAGTATGGCCAAGAGAATCTGCTCGATATAGCAGTCAAGTCTCATGCCAGTATCAAGAGTGAGAATCACCAATGTTGATGCATTGCATTGTAGTAGTAGTTTAGTCACCCAGGGGCTTGTTGGGGTCTTAATCTGGCCTTGAGTACAGGCCTATTTTCAAAATAACAAATCTACTTTCTTCTCCCCCTTTTAAGTTTTTTTTTTCCATCTCGTTTTTCCCACCCTCCATGAGATGGCTCCTACCTGTTAAAATTTTGTTTCATAATAAAAGAATTCCTGGCTTAATATTGGAGTCCTTTCAAAATAAAATTAGAGCAAAAATTTGGGATTGTTTACATTTGTTATTTCCAAGTAATCCAACAACAATTAGTGGTAACACATAGTACAGACCCTTTGAAAATGTGACAAGAATCATTAAATGTTCATTTTTAATGTCATTTTATTTTACCACCACATTCTGCCTGCATTTTCCTAAATTACATATTGTCTGGGACTTATGCAGTAGGTAGTTATGCTTTATTAGAGAAAGTCAACCATTAATATATAATGTAAAGTTAAATTTAAAAAGAAGGCTTGCAAACCTGACTGAACTGCTAATCAGGAAGGGCTTAAATGTTGATCTTGCATAAAGAATTAGTATTGGCAGAAGAAGCTTTTGCTGGAGGACACTGAGTGCCTCCTGAGGCAGATATACTGAAATGAGTATTAGTGATTTTTAGTCTGTTAAAAATAATGCAAATTCTAAACACTTTCAGGGAGATGTTTGATTGACTATATTTGTAGCAGATGATTTAAGTAGATTAAGGTAGGATTAATTAGATGATCAATAGTTGAAGAAAGTATTTCATGGATGTTTTCTCCCTCTGCAATGAGTTTAGAGTGGGGTTGTCCTCATTCTACAGCTCTTTTATAGTATTTTAATTAGGAACTTGTAGCTTGATAGTCTCATCCAGACTTGGCCAGAATGTGTTATTTGGGTACATCTGGTAGCGCTGCTGCCTCACAGTTAGGAGACCCAGGTTCGCTTCCCGGGTTCTCCCTGCATGGAGTTTTCATGTTGTCCCCGTGTCTGCATGGGTTTCCTCTGGTTTCCTCTCACAGTCCAAAGACATGCCACTTAGGTGCATTGCAGATTCTAAATTGTCCCTAGTGTGTGCTTAGTGTGTGTGTGTGTGCGTACCCTGCGGTGAGCTGGCGCCCTGCCTGGGATTTGTTTCCTGCCTTGCACCCTGTGTTGGCTGGGATTGGCTCCAGCAGACCCCCGTGACCCTGTAGTTAGGATATAGTTGGTTGGATAATGGATGGATGGATAATAGAATAGAATTTTGTATTGCTCTTTTGTGGTTATGACCCTGCCACAAATAAGCACAAAAGTAAACTTCTAAAGTAAGCATAAAAAAACTACATATATTGAAATCAGTTAAATCAGTAGGACAGTTTCAGATGCCACAGTGTCCACATCACAGACCTGTACTGCTCACCTAACACACTGACATCTTGGTAAAGAAGGCACAGCAACGATGCAGCAGAGATTTCAGGCTGTCCTCTCAATTACTAAAGAATTTCTACACCTCCACCATTAAAAATATTTTGGCTGGAAGTATTACTACATGGTTTGAAAACAACATGCAGCCGGATCACATAGTTCTACAGAGAGTGGTGCGGTCAGCCATAATGCATCACTGGGAACCTCTATACCAAGTGATGTCAGACCAGGGCAAAAAAAAAATTATTAGTGATACCAGCCATCCCAGCAAATGCCTCTTTTCCGTGCTTCAGTCAGGTAAATGCTACTGCTGCTTAAAGTCCAGTTCAGAGTGACTGTGGAGGAGGTTTTTTCCACAGTCCATCTGCATCCTGAATAAGTTAATTAAGTTAAAATAATATTGCATATTTTACATCTTCTTAATGATATTTGATATTCATAAAGTCATGTATTACTGTTATTGTCCTTTTATATTCTTCATTGGAATTATTGTAGTTGAGTAACTAAACATTTCACTACATGTTGTACTGTATGTATAATTTTTATGTGACAAAAAATATTGATTTGATTTTTAACTACACTTATGAGTTAGTTCAATCACATGGTGGGCACAAACCACAATTCTACAATAGGTTAAAATGCTTTAGCTCTGCTAGTGTATAAATTGCTATAAATAGGAAAGGCTGAAGCAAACTTTAAAAGTACCAGCCAGAGAGATGTGTTCGTATCCTGTAAAAATATACATTATGTTAAAGAATTCAAGCTTGATGCTTAACTATGTAGAGTGGAGAATACATAGTAGCAATAGCACACCAATGGCTATGCTTTAATGGTTATTACCAGAAACTACAAAATGGGAAACTAGCTAACATGCTACTTGTGCAGTGCATTTGGGAACAAATTATGTGCTTCATTTTCTCTTTACTGGAGTGCAAGAACTTAAAATTATAGGTGGATACTTTAGTAAGAGTGGGCAACAAATCAAGTTTGTGATCTGAATTATAGCCATTAATAAAAAAATAGTTATTAAATAACTTCAGACAAAAAATTAACTTTTTAAGAAGATGTCCTATGTGTAGCTTATGATGTCACATACTGTATATTATCAAAAATTACAATCATTTGAGACACCTGCTCTACAACTACCCACCTAATGTAATGACTAATTTCTCTGATATTTTGCTGCAGTTAGAAAACTGGAGAAAAAGACTGCCTTAGAACAGCCAGTTTCATGTTTGCTGCCCTGCACAATCAGTTTAATAGCCTTTGAAAACCATTCAGCTTTACTCAAATCTATGTCTAAGGTAAAATTGAAACTGTTTTCAAAAACAAAGCCCAGTTAGGAATATACATCACATTGTGCTCTAATCATTATGTTTTTTAATAGTGAAAAGCTCAATAAAAGACTCTCTCTCCTTCCTAACTGTAGTCCAACAAAACTATTATTGTGACCTTTTTCTTTAGCAGTTGTGATATATGGCCGGCCGTTCATCCCGGCCAATACCCCCAGGCCGCCAGGTGGAGCCCTCCTTGCAGCATGGAGGTGCCCCGAATGCCAGCAAGGAATTATGGACATTGGAGTTTTCCTTTACAGCCCTGCTGGATACCAGGGGGGGCGCTAGAAGGTGCTGCAGGGAGGAGCAGCGACTATTTGTCCTACGCCCTGGAAGTACGTCAGAGTCACATGGACAAGAGGAATGACGTGCTTCCGGGATGAAGAAGAGGACTTTTTATCTGACCCGGAAGTGATAAGGAGTCACATGGACTGAAGGATGGAAACACTTCCGGGTTAGGGACTATAAAAGACTGGGAAAACACCAGAGCGTTGAGCTGAGCTGGGTGGAAGGGTGGCAATGCGTCTGGGAGAGTGGAGGATTGTGTATTTGTGATTATTGATTTGTATTGGAGTATTGTGGAGTGGTGGTGCTTGGTGCACACTATTATTATAATAAATAATAAATATTTGGACTTTTATCTGGCGCCTGACGTGGTGTCTGAGGGTTCAAGGGAGTGAGAGCGCCCCTATCTGTCACACAGTATTCACCAATTTACTACAAAATGAACACTCTTGTGTTTATTGAGGATAAATGAAGTTTGATTCATTAAACTTTACCTCAGATAAGAGCAAAGTGCATATTCCATATGTGATCAAGTCCTCAACATTTGACTTATTGTCTGATAGAGATTGTGGGGAGGACATGGAGCTAAAGTTTTTTGTCTATTGCTGATTGTAAGACCTGGCTGGAGACCTAGGGGGTGATATTAGATTCCCTCCACAGTTCTGTGTAAGCAGCAGTAAAATAAACTGCATTTCGCCTCTGCCATCAAGTAAATTACTAAGTCTGAAGCTGCTGCCAAAGCTCTTGACCTTCCACAGCTCTGTAGCTGATGTCTACTGAAACATCCATTTTGTGGACCTGGATCTGTTGTGCAAGATGAAAGATCTGCCTTGCTGCACCTTCAAATTTTCCTTCAATTATTGAACCTCTGCAACCAAATCAGGTCCTGTGTACAGTAAATAGAGTAACACTGTTTCACTTTTTCAGTTTTAGCCACTTTGTGGTTACATTTGTTGTTTGATCTATCCTGTATTGCAGTTTAAGCTATATGGGGCTATAGTTTAAAAAGAAAGATTAAGTCCGAAAATACTCATTTTGCTATTGTGCTGTACTTCTTTTTATTTTTTTGTGTTGAAATGGGAAAAAAGTGAAAAGGAGTGAATCCACTCCATATTCTATCTGAACAACATTCCATTGGATCAAATGTCTGAACCCATATTCATACTACTTTTTATTTATTTTACCAATATTAATAAATAGTTTCTGGTTAGAATGTATTAAATAATTCTGGGCAAGATTAAAGTTTAAGTAATGCTTTACTCTTTTAGTTTTAAAGGCAAGAATGTTGATCTACTGAAAACCTGGCAGCAGTGAGTTACTATTTAAGCCTTGTGCTACTTAAGACTGACTGTCGCCGCTGGAAGACAAGCTATCACTACCAGTTTGTGACACAGAGCTGCTAGAAGGAGGGGTGTCTCAGTATGGTTTCTGATTAACACAGTCAGTCAGTGCCATAGAGCCACCACTGAAAAGCAAACTGTCACCATCCAGCTGGCTGCTACCACCCGTCAATAGCACTGAGCTGTAAGATATCAGGATGTTACAGTTTGATTGAGTTGCATAGCTGAAAGACAACATAATTGCGGGGAGGTTCACAAAAGTTGCAGAATGACCAAATTTTGGGTAATAAATCTTCACATGCTCTTTCTACCACATCATTATAAGACCATATTTTCACCAAATTTTCTGGCAACTGATGATAAAACGTATGTAATGTAAACTAGTGATTCAAAATTTATGGTTGGGGTATTTTCTGTAATACTACTTGTTTAAGCATTATTGTAATTTAAAATCAATGATGTATACCAAGGGGTGGACAAATGGAATATTGCAAAGAACAAGGCAATCTTGAG
>NC_041405.2:67076591-67139091 GCF_900747795.2 Erpetoichthys calabaricus
CAATAGGTGAAACGGTTTGCAAGCTACAGGTGATTTAAAATCCTGGACAGACCAACGAAAAGCCACGGTAGCAAATTATAGAAGATTTTACTGTTTAATAATTTATATTTATATGAAATGTGCTTCTTATATATTACTTCATATTCTCATATGATAATGATGTTAATGTTGTTTATATTGATTTCTATGTTATTGTAAGTGCATCTATGTGTGTATATGTATGTATGTATGTATGTATGTATGTGTATATATATATATATATATATATATATATATATATATATATATATAAAATATATATATAAAAAATATATATGTATATGTATATATAATATATCTGTATATGTGTGTATATGTGTGTGTATATATATATGACAGCAACACTCATAACAATGACAACACAATTACATTGACAATCATGTTACGTTATTTTTAAAATGTTTCCTTTACTTTTTCATAACCTCTTTAACACACTACTTCTCCGCTGCGAAGCGCGGGTATTTTGCTAGTATATATATATATATATATATATATATATATGGTTTTGGCAGGCAAGCGCTTTTTTTCCAACCTAGAAGACATCTCTTGAGATCTGTTTAATCGCCTCATTAATTGCATGTCTTCCAAGGTAGTTTCAATACCCATTTCCTGCACCATGTCATCTCCCCTTTTATGAGTGACTGTGTTAGTGGCTGTACTTCGTACAGGTCTTTGAACGCACTGAATACTTGTAACTGGTGTCGCCTGTCGGCTACTTTCGACAGGGAATGAAAGCTATTGTCGAGTAACAAAAATTATTTGTAAGTGATTTCACATTGAAGAAATAGTAAAAACTTGATCACTTGGGTCAATACCTAAAGAAATGCACACAGCAAATGCAATTGAGAATACACCAGAATCTGTATGATTTAATTGTTGCTGTGCGTCTTCATAAACTATGGGAGGTTTGTAAGGAAACAAAGCATGAAGGAAACGAAGCTGCTCTTCGGTGAGGTTGAATTTTTTATCAGCGTTTAAACTGTCATAGACATGAATTACAGCACCATCATAATAGGTACACACCCAGTGAGTCACTCGTTCAGTAGCTGCAGAAGGTAATATTTGAATATGTTTTGCATTTTGTGGAATGGGCATTATAGGTTTGTCAGGAGTCCACATTAGCAAAACCTCTTGAGGTTGGAAAATTGTATGCGCAGCTAAAATTTTGTTTAATTTGCTCATGTGATCTGTTCATAAATAATCATTATTTACCAACTCATTCATTGCAAAATCTGACAGTGGTAAGATCACTCCTTCCATAACACTAAACACAAACACTAAGTAGACACTAACAGTAAAAACGGCAACACCGCCGGGAACAACACTAAATGAGATAAAGTAAAAGTCTACTAAACACTAAAGTATAAAAATGAAGTAGAAAGTAACAGTAAACTGCAACACCGCCGGGAACACCAGCACACCGCGTCTACTAAACACTAAGAAACACTAAAGAAAAAAATACTATTCAGTAAGTAGCGCATCTACTAAACAGTAAATCAGTAAAGGACAAACGACTAAACACTATGGAAAAAGAACGGCAAGACCGCATCAGCTGCGGAGCTCAACTCAGAGCGAAATGAAGTGAATGAAATCAGGTGAATGGGAGGGGAGATGATCGCATGACTCCCCCACCTGGCTTAACTCTCCATCCCTCCACAAACACAGTCTCTCGGATCCCAACTCTCCTTTCGCACACCGCGTCTACTAAACACTAAGAAATACTAAGTAGAAACACTAAAGGAAAAAATACTATTCAGTAAGCACCGCGTCTACTAAACAGTAAATCAGTAAAGGAGAAACGACTAAACACTATGGGAAAAGAACGGCAAGACCGCGTCAGCTGCGGAGCTCAGCTCGGAGCGAAATGAAGTGAATGAAATCAGGTGAATGGCAGGGGAGATGATCACGTGACTCCAACACCCGCCTTAACTCTCCATCCCTCCACAAACACACAAACACAGTCTCTCGGATCCCAACTCTCCTTTATATATATAGATTATAGTAAGAAAAAAATTTTAAAAACTATAATTGACAGCTAAAAATGTGCTTTGTGTAAAAATTGGACATGATGGAGAAAAATGGTTTTCATTTTTGATTTTGGTGCTAAAAAATCTTACAAAAATTACATGAAATAGTTAAAACAATTTTTTCAATGTATGCCTTTAAATTGGTATACTGTATGCTGTAGAAAATTCATACTTTATTATGTGCATCAAGACTACCCACCAAAAAAACTTTTGACGACCATGAAGGAGCAAGAAATGCCCAAAAAATACCAAAAGCCATTTAAGTGACTGTAAAACTGCATGTTATTAAGTATATTAACAAAGAGCAGTACAACAAGCAAATGATGCAGGCTTTATATTCATATTCCTCTAAAATGATAAAATATTGAAAACTACTGAGACTGGAGTTTGTTCTTCAAGCATTAAAACTATGGCATTCAGTAAATTCTTCATATGGCAAATACTGCAAATTTAACCGATTTGTTTATATCAAGGAAAAGTGGCTACTATAATGATTGACTGTCAAAGCATTCAATTTATTTACATACTATTACATAGTAATTAGAAGTTATATATATATATATATATATATATATATATATATATATATATATATATATATATATATATATATACAGTAACTCTAGTTCTTAAATCACTGGTTTCTGATTCGTTTTAGTTCAGTGGTATTTTTATAAACACTCTTCTGAAAAATAAAGTTGTAAATGACTAACATTGCAGAATGTAATACCTCTCTGGAGACTGCAACGTGATCAGTGATGATGAGCGAGTTTAGAGGAACTTTGCCTTCTATTTTCATTAATAACTCAATGCTACTTTATCATAAAAACTAGATAAAAACATAATCAGAAACATTAGAAACCTTTCTAATGTGCCAACTGTTAAAATAAAAACATGATTTTTTGAAAGTAAGTGAATTAGACAAAAATTGCAGCGTCACCTTTTTCTCAGAAACTTTAGACTTTGAACTGCATGGTGCCCACCCATGCAGGAGGAGCCTGTTCACATACTCATAACATGTAGATTGGTTTCAGCCTCCAAGGAGGAGCACAGCTATATAATGCCCACTTGATCACTCTGATGGTGATGCCTTCCAAACCTAGCGTATCGCATGGGGAAAGCACTGCTAGCCCAGTTCGGAATAACATTCAGCAAATTCACATAGCACATCAGGCTTCTTTAGGTGTGCTTGATTTGGCTCAGGCAAAAATGGCATTGCATGCAGAGGTGGCCCCCCCATTCATATATTGCCCCGCCAGGCAGTACTGAATATTTTTTCAACAGTTGACTTTGGTCATTATTCTGGTCATGTTTTCCAAACCTGACGTGCATCGAATGGGGATAGCGCAAGCTTGGGCTGGTAGCCCAGTTTGGAATACCAATCAGCAACTTCATATAGCATATTGGAACAACTATTTGTTTTCCACAGAAAACTGCCTCGAAAAATAACCAGCCACGGTCATGTGTCTGAGCAAAACACACTGAATGCCTGCATACACAAAGTGGCCAAATTACAGGTAAAGGACCTTCATACTGTTCAAGAAGGAAAAAGGATAGAAGATGAATGCAAAATGGAAATGCAGTGTGTGTGATGCTCCTGTTTGTCTTCAGCTTACTAGAACTGTTGTTAAAAAAATTGGCATAAAAAATTGTGATTTTTGTCTTTTTGGAGTGACTTTGACTTTTGAAATAAAGAATAAATATAGAAATGTACATGTGTGTTGTGTACTGTATTTTTGAAAAAATCAGTTTACAAGTACCTTTGTGTTATAGCTTTCATGTATGTTTTTGCGGTGGACATTTCCAACCAGGGCAAAGTAAACCTTCCTAGTCTTTCACACACATGCTGATTGCATTTCGGAAAAGCATAAATAAGTAAAATTGATGTTTATTAAAATAAAGCAATACCAAAACCAAAACAAAAACATTGACACTTAGCTTATATGCTGTTATCAGTGCACAGTGAAAAGTTGTTTATCTTTTCAAAATGAATTCAAAGGAAGATGCCCAGTGATATAACTCTTTCCGAGGTTCCAGCCAGCTTGCAGTCCCCCACTCTTTAACACAGGCATGTCAAACTCACTACCATTGGTGGGCCGTTTCGACTGCCATACGTGCCTACGGCGGGCCACACTGTAACAAATACTATTATACAAAGTTACTATAGCTTTCTTTCAATACTGAAAACTTAAAAAATGTAACACTTAAAGTTTAAAGTTTAAAGAAAAGCAATTTTTTTCCATACAATCTGCGTACAACAGCGTACAATTAAAGTCTTAGCTTCTTAGCTAGGTCCTTATATTATTATATTATATTCATTATATTATATTCATTGCTTATATAGAAGTCTTACAGTCTGAGATGTATTTCTTTTGTCCCACTTGGCATCTCTTGTTTGTAACCAGTTCGTCAATATCAGGCTTGAAATCTTGTGCAGCTGCAACTTTTATGAGGGATGAAAGGTGCTCGACGGTAAGTCTTGAGTGATGTGGGGTTTTGGTAGCTTTCATTAACGAAAACAATTGCTCATAAAGGTAAGTGCTTCCAAACATAGACAGTACTCTCGATGCCAACTTATGGATCTACACATACGAGGGTGGCAGGTAAGCATACAAGCCTGGCACACCAACTTCGTTGTATTTTGCCTTCAGAATAGAATCTGACTGCAGTTCAATCAATTCCATTTGGATATTCTCAGGCGCATTCTCAACGTTGTAAGAGTATGGTGACGTAAACTGCGCAAAGTCCTGTTCGTGTGAACTGAAATCGTGAAAACGCTCACTGAATTCATTGCTCAGTAATTCAAGCTGGAAAACAAATCCTCCAAAAATCTAATTTTACTTTGCTAAGTTTACTTCAAAGTTTATATTGTAAAATAAGCCGATATGCAAAAAGCCCCCTGACCTACACTAATTTTACAAACTCAAAATCACAAAAATTTGTTAATAAACAACTCACCAACTTCTCGCGTCCACTTGAAATCTTCAGAGCTGTAGTCTGCACTGTTCGTTACATAACTAGCACAAAATTACATAAAACTAGAGCAAAAAAACGTGAAAATATGCAAGCTATTACTACTCGTGATGGTCAGTTCTGCCCAGTGGCAGCCCAGCCAGTAGTGTAGCCTGCCAGGGGCAGCTCTAGGCTCGTGGCGGCCCTGGGCAGAGAAAGAATCGGTGGCCCCTTCACCCGCCAATTTCAATATGGTATCTTATGCATGGCGGATGGCCACATCCATTGTGAACACTGCATAGCCACCTCGTGCTCATGACACGCTTCTATATGCGCGTGTCCGTAACTTGAAAACCAAGTGGCGGCCCATGATATTCTCATTACGGCAGAATGTTATAATACTACACATAGCTTACTGCTCCGACTCGAGCGACATTAGTAAATACAGCGTACTAATTAAAAAGAAACAAAATGTTCTTTGGCCACATTGCCGTCAGCTGTGTTGTTATTTTCTCTTTCTGTTTTATATTCAATATATATTGGCGTGGTGGCCCTGTGCAGGTGCACAGTTTGCACATGCCTAAGGTCACCCCTGCTGCCAGGCTGCTGCAGCCTAGCACTTCAGTTGATAAATCGCGGCTCATTAACTTTGGACAAGGCTTGTGGCTATACTAGCAGATGACGTTTCCGGTACTGAAATGCCATGGGAAAATGCGCTTTTGTCAGAAGGCAGAAGTAAGAAAAGTCAGTAAGTAATGCTGAAGATGCAGAATGATTCAATCACAAACGATAGTAATCAATTTGTACAAGTTTTAGTGCTAACTAGGATCTGTCATGTGGCCCGGGGGCCGCGTGTTTGACATGCCTGCTTTAACATAATATGCAAGACTTAAGTGAACAGGTGAATATGAAAAGTAATGGAAGTTGCACTTATAATGCAGCAAATAAAATAAATGTGTCCTGACACGAATGCCAGTTTAATACTGAGGTTATGTAGCACACAGTAAAAGGCTATGAAATGCATGTGTTCCAAATAACAATTTATTATTTACCCTCTAAAACTACAGCGCTTCACTCCAAGATAATCAAGGCTTGAGCTGGGAGAACTTTGTGCCTATTCTGCGTTGGTGTGTTGGGGGGATCGAATAGTAGGCTGTTTGCTGCTTGTGTTGATTGACACATTTATAAAACAAAAGACACTGACAGAGAGGTGTGAAGGGATTTAAGGTGGGCCGGAATTACCAGTATTTTTGTAGGCTTTGGTAATTTTAGTGTTAAGAGTCTCCCTTACAAAAAAACAAGCTCACTTAAAAACTTATTTTTTTTATTCCTCTTCATCTTTTCCCACTTCTGTGTGGAGTTGATATGATTGATCAACCTCCAAAAAGTTTGGTACACTTCCACGCCAGTGAAGCCCTTTTCATTCAGTTCTTCTTTTACAGTATCCATCCACCTTCAGTTTGGCCTCCCTCGCTTCTCTTCCCCGTACATCCGTTTCCATCAATCTTTTGCCCCCATATTTATTGTTCCTCGTCATCACATGTCTATACCACTTCAACCTACTTTCTTGTTCTTTCTTAGATAACTTTCTCACTTTTGTTGTACCTCGGATTGTCTCATTTTTTTGCTCTGTTCAATTTTGTAACTCCACTCACCATCTCAACAGTATCATTTCTGCCACATCTAACTTCTTCTCCTCTCCCTTTGCAGCCCTTGTCGCAGCACCATACATAATTTCTTCTCTTACCACTGTCTTAAAAACCTTACCTTTAACCTTTGCCTTAATTCTTCAATCATACAATATTTCTGATACCTTCTTTCAGTTGTTCCATTCACACTGCATTCTATTGGTTGTCTCTACATCTTGTTTTCCATTTCTGGCTACCATTGATCCTAGTTATTTAAATGTATCCACTCTTTTTAATAGCTCTTCCTGCAGGCTAACTTCTGAATCTTGATAATCATTAAACCTCATATGTTGTTTTCTTACTATATATCTTCAACCTTCCATCTTCTGAGGCCTTTCTCCATTTTTTCAACTTCCTCTCCACTTTCTCTGGTGCTACACAACAAAATGTCACCAGCCAAAAGTTTGCACTAGGGGGATTAGTCTTTTATCCCATGACTCGACATCTCTATAACTTAATTCGTTGGTGCAGACCTACTACAATTGGGATCCTGTCTGTTATCTAAACACTGCTTTTAACCCTGTGATCAACCAGTGGTAAGCCAGGTCATGACCCAGTGGTTGAAAAACATTGGCTTAAGCCACAAACTGTAACCCACTCCTAAATAAATTATGGCAACCTGCAACTGTGGAAGAAATTTAACAAGCACCCCCCACACTGTCCAATTGGATTGAGGTCAGTTGATTGACTTGGCCATTGAAGAATATACCACTTCTTTGCCTTGAAAAACACATGTCACAGCATGTTTTGGCTCATTGTCCATCTGTACTGTGAAGTGTCATCCTATCAGCTTTGCAGCATTTGTATGAATCTGAGAAGACAATATAGGCCTGTACACTTAAGAAATCATCCTAAACTTTTGTCAGTCGTCATATTATCAATAAACACCAAAGACCCCCTTCCGTGGGCAGTCATGCATGCCCATACAATGATACTGCCTCGACCATGTTTCACAGATGATGTGGTATACTATAGATCATAAGCCATTCATTATCTTCTCCATATTATTCTCTATTCATCTGGTACATATTGATCTTAACTTCATTTGCCCAAAGAAAATGTTCCAAAACTGGATTGCTTTTTAAAACTGTTCTCTGGCAAAGTCTAATCTGTCCTTTTTATGCTTGAGCATTACCAGTTGTTTGCACCTTTTGGTAAACCCTTTGTATTTACCTTTGTGACATCTTCTCTTGATTGTAGACTTTGGCAATGATAGGCCTTCCTCCCAGAGATTGGTCTTGGCTTGGCTAAATGTTGTGAATTATTTTTTCTTCACTAAGGAAAGAATTCTGCGATCATCTAGCACAGTTGTCTTCATTGGTTGTCCAGGTCTTCCGGTGTTGGTGAGCTCTCAGTGCATTACTTCTATTTATGAATGTACCAGGTGGTTGATTTGACCACTCCCTGTGTTTCTGCTACCTCTTGGATGGATTTGTTTTGTTTTCTCTGCCCAATATTGACCTGTTTTTACTTGCTTGGACAACTCTTTGGATCTCATAATGAGAGTTCACAGAGAAACTTCCAAATGCAAATTCCACACTTGGTATCAACTCCAGACTTTCTACCTGTTTAATAGTTAATGGAATAATGAGGGACCTGCTCACACCTGGCTATGGAATAGCTTGTTGTCCAAATACTTTTAAGCCTCTGAAAATGGCTGTCATTCCTAAAAGGCTCATACTATATTTCTGTGATACCCTTTGGATTAATACTGAAATAATACAATTCATGTAATTATTTCTTCATTTCAAATCCATTGTGGTAATGTATAGAGCCAAAAATATAAAAAATCGTGTCACTGTCCAAACACTTATGGACTTAACTGTAAATAGCTAGATAGACAGAGTAACACGAATGTGCATGGGAAACAGCTTAAGGGCTTGAGAGATTGTTCTTCTCTGCTTAGACATGAGGTGGCACTACATAATCTCAGGTGAGGGGACGCTGGCGCACACATGTTGTTGCCGCTCCTCCCTGTAAACAACACTTTTCGCAAAATTCGCCTAATTCTACACTTTCTTACGTTGTTTTATTTCTTTTATTGTACGTATAGTTCGTGGATACAGCTGACTCGAATTGTATGGATTTGCCTTATATTTACAGATTTTATGGACTCTACTTTGACTGGGAACAGCTGAGTCTGTGGATCACGGGATGAGAACATTCAAGCATTTCTTTGTGCCTGGCAATCTAGGACTTCGGGATGATCTGTCTCCGTGATTATATTTAATTCGCTTTGCTGATCTGCTCCCGTTTCATCTTACAGTACTCTACGACTGGGAACTGATCTGATGTTCTTATTAACCTGGCTTTTGGCTCCGGGGCGATCATGCCTGAAATTACCAAGCGTTACTGTTTGTGGCTGTGTATTGGAACCTCCAACTCCTGCTACCTCCTCTTGCTATGCTTTCTGCTGATTGCTATGGCTGCTCACCTACGCTACCACACCCGCCTGTCCTACCGGTTCCACTGTGCTGTGCTGCGTCTCCACTGCTATTCAGATAAGTATTACTCAGCATCATGCTAAAATACTCTCATGACAAACTCCTTCTTATTAAACAGTTTGTCCAGAGCAAATGGTCTGACTGCAACATCCTAAAGGACGCCGGTATTTTGCAGCGCCCGAAATATATACATTGCGGGTCAGGTCGCCGCCACCGCCGGGCTGCGAATGAAAAGACCACCGGCAGCATTTGCTCAGGAATACGCCGTCCTTCTCATGACCCTGGAAATAGAATTGTCAGTGTGCCAAATTTACATTATGTGGAAATAAACCCTGATTGCGGCTCTGTGCAGAAAGAAGCCTCATTATGTAATATTGCACTGTTTAACTCGAGGTCTCTTAATGGCAAAGCATTGGTGTTGTCAGAACTCATCACTGACACCAAACTTGATATTCTGTGTTTAACAGAGACTTGGCAAAAACCGAACGAATTTGCGTGTCTCACAGAGGCGACTCCAATTGGTTTCACTTTCCACTCAGAGCCTCGCAGCTCAAGACAAGGCGGAGGGCTGGCAGTAATTATCAGAGAAGACTTAAACGTTAAAAGAATCCCAATTGACTGCCCATTGTCTTCTGAGTGCCTGGCTCTTAAACTAACAACGGAATCAGGTCCTGTCTCACTCATTGTTCTTTATCGTCCCCCAAAATACAATGCATCCTTCTTATCCGATCTGATTGAACTTTTGACCCACCTAAGCTCTTACTCTCAGAGAATTATCCTTCTTGGTGATTTCAACATCCATATTGACACCCCCACATCTAAACTGAGAAATGAATTCCTGTCCTTACTGGACTGTTTTGACTTGACACAACATGTTGATTTTCCAACTCATTCTGGTGGTCATATATTGGACCTGATCTGCACTTCTGGACTATCTGTTGCCAACATTTACAGCACTGATTTGGGACTCTCTGACCATAAAGCAGTATTTTTCACTGTCTCATTACCTCTCCCACCTCTTACCTGTAAAAGACAAATTTCTTACAGAAACCTTAAAAATATCTGTCCCTCTATCCTTTCTGGATCCATTTCTGATCTTTTACTGTCTGCACCTATTCCATCAACACTAGATAGTTTTGTTGACCACTATAACACAGCCCTTCATTCAGCATTAGATAAAACAGCTCCTTTAAAACATGAGGTTTCCTTTAAACGCTCAGCTCCTTGGTATAACTCAGAATTGCGATCTATGAAAGCAGCTGGCCGACGCCTTGAGAGAATGTCACGTAAGACTGGCCTCACCGTGCACATCCAGGCTTTCTCTGACCACCAAAGAGCTTACAGAGAAGCACTAACTTCTGCCAAGAACACCCATTATGGCAGAATAATAGAAAGTGGCCATGATAACCCAAGGGTTTTGTTCTCTGTAGTTAATAAACTACTTGAACCCGCATCTGGTCCAACTACCTCTTCTACTGAAGTCTGTGAGGAATTCCTCCACTTTTTCCGTAACAAAATTAAAGATCTAAATAATTCAACTAACATAAATACATCATCTGTTTATATATCTCCCTGTTTTCCCACTCCATCCAGCTCCTTCTCTAAGTTCTCACCAGTCACATCTGCGTTTGTTAATAACCTGCTTTGTAAGATGAGGCCGACTACTTGTGTACTGGACCCCATCCCCACCACACTACTTAAATCCTGCCTTCATGCCATAATCCCGACTGTTACAACAATAATAAACTCATCCCTTGACACTGGCTCTGTGCCGCTCACTTTTAAAATTGCTTCTGTAACCCCAATGTTAAAAAAGTCTGGCCTTGATGCTGACAATCTTAACAATTTCCGGCCTATTTCCCACTTACCTTTCCTGTCAAAAGTTCTTGAGCGTGTTGTAGCCTCCCAACTCACCAATTACCTAACCTCTAATAATTTGATGGGACCCTTTCAGTCTGGTTTCAGGGCGCGGCACAGCTGTGAAACTGCTCTGCTACGGGTAACCAATGATTTGCTTATGGCAGCAGACTCTGGACAAACTAGCATATTAATTCTGTTAGACCTCAGTGCAGCATTTGACACTGTTAGACATGACATCCTACTGTCCAGAATGGAGAACATGCTGGGTATCTCTGGCACTGCCCTCCAGTGGTTCAAGTCCTATCTGACTGATAGGCAAGAGTTTGTTAGTCTTGGCAACAGCAGATCCAGTCACACAAGGAGTCCCTCAGGGCTCTGTCCTCGGTCCTCTGCTTTTCTGTATTTATATGCTTCCCCTTGGCCATATTATCCATAGTAATGGATTGGGTTATCATTTTTATGCAGATGATACTCAGCTCTACTTCAATGTTAAAAGTGGAACTTCATCAGAGCTTTCTCAGCTCACAACCTGCCTTAGTGAAATTAAAACCTGGATGGAGCAGAACTCTTTAAAATTAAATTGCAATAAAACTGAACTCCTGCAAATTGGGACTAAAATGCAACTTAATAAAATGAGCTCCTTCCCAGTCCATCTTGGCGGTGATCTCATCAGACCTGCCTCTACTGTAAAAAATCTTGGTGTCATTTTTGATTCCTCCCTCACTTATTCCACCCACATAAATCACATTAAGAAACTTTCTTACTTTCACCTCTGTAACATATCCCGTGTTCGCTCCTTCCTCTCCTTCTCTAATGCTGAGAAACTTGTCCATGCTTTTATCACATCCCGCATCGATTATTGTAATTCCCTACTGGCAGGTGCCCCTTCTAATCTTCTATCACAGCTCCAGCTTATTCAAAACTCAGCTGCAAGAGTCCTTACTTGAACCAGCAGCAGCGAGCACATCACACCCATCCTGCTCCATCTTCACTGGCTCCCTGTGTCCTACAGAATCGAATATAAAATCCTACTAATAACCTACAAAGCTTTAAATAACCTCGCACCAAACTACATCAGTGACCTTCTCCATCACTATGTGCCCACTAAGGTCCTCTGATTCTGGTAATCTTGTTGTGCCCCTCACTAATCTACACTCCATGGGTGACAGGGCCTTCAGCTGTATAGCGCCCAGACTCTGGAATGACCTACCAAAATTAATCAGGTCAGCTGACTCCATGACTTCTTTTAAAAAACAACTCAAAACTCATCTGTTCAGGAAGGCTTTTAGCTCTACTTGACTTTATTACCTTTCTCTCAGTTTACTTCTCTGTCAAGATGCTAATGTAACCTGTATGTGTGTGCTAGACCATCAATTATGTTGTCTGTTTTTTTTTCAGAATTTACTGTCTTAATCTTCTTTGTTTATTTATCTGGTTTTTACAATGCTATATACTGTATATTCTGTCGTTCTTTATTTATTCTGTAAGTGCCTTGAGCATGGGAAAGGTGCTATATAAATAAAATGTATTATTATAATAACGATCTCTCAATCTCTCAGGGATTGGCTCTGAGCTCTTTCATATTTGCAATGGTGATGAACAGGTTGATAGACGATATTCGACAGAAGTCCCCATGGACTATGATGCTTGCTTATGACACTGTGATCTGTAACAAGAGTAGGGAGCAGGTTAAGAAGCCCTGGAGAGGTGGAGATATGCTCTAGCCAAGAGAAAAATGAAGGTCAGTAGGAAAAAGACAGAATGCATGTGTGTGAATGAGAGGGAGGTCAGTGGAATGGTGAGAATGCAGGGAGTAGATTTGGCGAAGGTGGATGAGTTTAAATACTTAAGATCAACAATACAGAGTAATGGGGAGTGTGGAAGAGAGGTGAAAAAGAGAGTGCAGGCAGGATGGAATAGGTAGAGAAAAGTGTTAGGAGTAATTTGTGACAGACGGGTATCAGCAAGAGTGAAAGGGAAGGTCTACAGGACGGTAGTGAGCCCAGCAATGTTATATGGGCAGGAGACGTTGTTGCTGACCAAAATAAAGGAGACAGAGCTGGAGGTGGCAGAGTTAAAGATGCTAAGATTTGCTTTGGGTGTGACAAGGATGGACAGGATTAGGAACGAGTACATTAGAGGGTCAACTCAGGTTGGATGGTTTGGAAACAAAGTCAGATAGGCGAGATTACATTGGTTTTGACATGTGCAGAGGAGAAATGCTGGGTATATTGGGAAAAGGATGTTAAAGATAGAGCTGACAGGCAAGAGGAAAAGAGGTTTATGGATGTGGTGAGAGAGGACATGCAGGTGGTGGGTGTAATAGAGCAAGATGCAGAAGATAGGAAGATATGGAAAAAGATGATCTGCTGTGGCGACCCCTAACTGGAGTTTTATAAATATGTTTAGTCCATCGTGTGCTGTGAAACAAACAACATTCAGCCCCTTTTCACACCCTCAAAATGAGCCCCCAAAAATTCATGATATGAACAGTAATGGCTGCACTACCCAATGACACAGTTTTAACATATCTATAGCAAATAGGTGGATTAAAACTAAGCTGACACTTTATTAATATGTTTCTGTTACTGGATTAAATGCAGCACATTATTTTCTGCTTGAATATGCATTTGAACCCTGCAAAGGAGTGGTGTAATGGTATGTTTGCTTTTTGCCTTTTTTGCAGTGTGACTGGGATAGTAATATTTTTAATTCAATAAAATAGATAATCCATTAGGTTACTTGCCTCTTGAAAAACTAATTGCACTAAGTAACACACATTACTTATTACCCACAACACTGCTGTCAAGATTGTGCTGCTTATTTTAGCACTGTAGTTTCAGCTTATCATCACAAATATAGCAATTTTTTAAATACTGAGATGCATTCTTTCAAACAGGCCAAGGAATAATGTGATCATCCAAACATTCATCTTAAGAAAATGTATCCCTTGTGGACGCTTCCATCATTTTCTGCTCATGGATTCTGGAAGTGTGTGTGCAGGCTAACAGTGCAACAAACATACCTGAACTATGAAATCCTTAGGATTTACATGACCACATAACCAGGTTACTCACAGAGAAAAGTATGTGTATTAACTTAGTTTCTCTAACTAAAATAAGGGCATTCAAGGCATTGAAACCAGGTTTTAGTGAGTAAAAGAGTTAGTAGAGCACATGTAAACACTCACTGAGCCAGAAGAAAAAGTGTTTGAAATAGAGGATGACACTGGATTTAGACCATGAATTAACTGATGAGAAAGAGGATCCTGCTTAGGTGGATGTTACATTCTAGTCAAAGAATAGGAATTTGTTGTGGTTATTCCTTCCCAACTGACAGTCAAGGGACGACATCAGTTGAAAATGAAATTAGATGACTCTGGGGACAATAAGATTTGCAGTGTCCCATTCTGAAACCAAGCTTTGGCTTTTTTCTATCAAATCCTACTCAAAGAATAGTGTTAAATTTGACAAACATGGTGGGAAGATGAGTGCATTGTGAGAGTTGGAACAGTTAGGCAGAGCTCTGGGAACTTATTCAGCAATGACAGAAACATTTCTGAACACTAGCATCTGCCAGTTTGGTAAGGGATGTACTGGAAGCAAGGTCTACTGTCCCAGCAGCTGTTCCCAGCAAAAGAACAGGAAAAAGGAACAGATGCCAGCTCTAAGCCCCAAAGGACTAGCTTGCCATAAATGCAGTGAATAAATTACATTTGCCAGACATCTGCCATGGCCACCAGATATTGCCACAGATGGGACTGGTCATTTTATCTCATACCCTGTGTGAATTTCTGATGTTTGCAAAATAAATGGTCCATTGAACACAGTTTTTTTTATTCTTTGCACATAAACTTGTATGGTAATTTTGACCAGAAACACAAAATGGAGTAGAACAGACGGTGAATTATTGCAATACACAAGCTGGCTTTTGCAAATTATGCATCACAATTTGATGGAAACTCTGTTTGGACATTATTCCACTCCAGAGAATTAGGTGTCTTGTGTGTATCTTTCCTAGAGACAGAGAGTGAAAAATACACTGGCACGGTTGGCTGCCACTACTCCTCTATTTGTTTAAAGTTTTTGTGATTACCTGTTGTTTACTGTAGATTTTATTCTGCTTTACTCTTTTGAATTTGGACCTCCTTGACTAATAATATTCAATCTGTCATTGAAAGGATCCTTTATCACAAGGAACACCCCGCTTTACCAATTAGTTAGTTGTGTCTGAAGCTGTCTTGCTGCAGCTGCCCATGTGTACCTGATCCAGAACATTTGGTCTTTGTGAAATACAAAGAAATAATCTTTGTGTGTCATCTGTGCTGTTCAACTCTTTGCAATTTTAATTTCCTGAAGTGCTTCCTTTTATTTTGATACACTCAACTGCCCTTTGTCTGAGAAAAATAATGTACTGTAAGGCTGAATTTTTTGAGTTGCAAGATTTCAAACTGTACAAAATAAATACTATTGATTCTTATGGTGCGTCATGATCTAGGGATTCTGTTTCAGGCAAAGTATTCTCATTGTCTTGGAAAATTTTGAGAAATTAGGCTACTAACTCTATTAACATATTTTGGAAATAGCACCATCAGTTTTTAAATAAAATAAAAGTACATTCTTGTGTGAATTTTAGTAACTTTTGTTGATGTAAACAGAATCCATCTAAACGACTCTCCAGTTGCTGTTACTTGTACAATAAATTTTCCATTTTAAATATGTGTTCTCTTAATGATAAAGCACAACTAATCCTTGATCAGAATATTGATTGTCTATGCTTTACAGAAACTTGCTAGCAGCCTAGTGACTTTTTTTTGTTAAATTAAACAGCTCCTCCTGGGTACACCTATACTAATAAAACTACGCTCAGTTGGATGTGGCAAAAGTCTTGCTGTGCTCTATCATGCACAATACAAGGTTAAACACATCCCAATGCAAAATGTAACATCTTTTGAATATGTTGTCCTGAAATTACTTTGAGGCTTTTCAACCTTTAATTGTGCTCATTTATCGCCCAAAACTCAACCATTTCTCTGATTTTATTTCTGAAATGACTGACCTATTAACATTTGTCATTTCCTTGTGTCCAAGTATGCTGTTAATAAGTAACTTAATGAAATTTTAATTTACCAATCCACAGACCATCAATTTACATTATGGAATAGAGTGAATATTAAGTTGTTTAATTAATCATCAGCCTTACTTTTGGTACTACTGGTAATTAACCAAATACTTTAGCAACACTCCTACTTTATTTACCTTACCTTTCTCTGTTGTAGGAAGTGGTTCTCCAATCTTTAGACTTGTATATATAAAGGCACACTAATTTTAAGGAACAGAATAATTCAATTTATTAATAAACACAAGGATTAAAGAAGTATCATAACTGTGTGTATTAATTCATATATATATATATATATATGAATAAGATTAGGGTTAGCGAAGGTCTGTCATATGGTTTGCAAAGATGGCAGCCATCATGCAACAATTCACAAAATGAGTTTTACAAGAACTTATCACAGAAACACACCGCCAACGAACCTATTACAGATCCAAAATTACTAAGCAATGATCCTAACTCCTCACAACATGTGGACAGATGATTACAGAAGAATGGACCAAACGGATCCAGGACACAGCTTCCAAAAACCGTATTTCTAAATGAGATACACTCAACAAAAAATTGAATAAACTCACTGGAAATATACATACCAACAAACCGCAATCCGGAGTATACAACTTCTCCAAAAGACAGCTCTCCACCACAGAACACAATATTCTCGCCAGAGGAATGAAATTCAACCACAAAGATGCATCCGACATGAACTTCCTAGGTGCCCTGGAACACATTTTATTTAAACCGAAAAAATACCGACAGACAACTCAAGAAATAAGGTGCACCATTGCCAGCCAGTTACACACAAGACATCCGACTACACATATTTCAACAAAAGAACAGAAAGCACTACGATCGTTACAGAATGATAAGAGCATCATTATCACACCTGCCAACAAATGGAGGCGCAACTGTTGTATTAGACAAGGAACAATATACCACAGCAATGGAAGAAATGCTTTCTGACACCAACACTTATCAGCAACTGAATAACAACCCAACTAAAACCACTCTTAACAAAATAAACACCACTCTAATCAAATTCTGAAATAACAACTGCCTGGACGCACAGAATTATAAAATGAAATCCAGCAATCTTAATTTCCCTGAATTTTACGGACTCCCAAAAATACATAAAACACCACTGAAATTCAGACCAGTGGTCAGTCTAATAGGTGGACCAACTTACAACTTGTCAAAAAGACTTTTCCAGATGCTCAAACATTTAACTTATGACTTGGAATTTTCTGTGAACAGCGCCGAGTTGGCATTGCAGCGCTTGAAAGACTTATTCAAAGCAGAGGACGAGGTCATTGTCTCGTTTGATGTCATGTCACTATATACCATGATTCCGATTCATCTGGTCACAGAAACACTACTAATGAGACTGAATAATGACCCCACCATAGAGACAAGAACTAAGCTGTCCACTAAAGACATAATGCACCTAATATCACTTTGCCAAAAAACTCAGACTTTCATTTCAATGTAAAATACTACATTCAAAAAGAATGCATCCTGTCCAAATCAGGTATCAGAATAGCACACAAGCCTTCGAACAATCTGTGCACAGCCCTTGTCAATGCCAAAAACAAGAAATCAACAGCAGAAACATGAAACGCAGTTTATTGCATATCATGTAGTTCTTGCCCAGCGGTATACATAGGACAAACATCAAAAAGAATCGCAACACGTATACAGGAACATCGCAACGCTGTCAGAAGGAAGGACTCACGATCGCTGATCTATACACATACAAAATCAACCGGACATACATTCAACTGGGACAATGCACAAGTAAGATTTAAGGCCAGTACTAAAAGTGCCAGAGAGCTGGCTGAATCTTGGCTATCAAACGAAAACACCATTAACAGACATTTGGAGATAAACCCAGCATATACAAACTTGAGAAGAACATGTTCATAATAAATAAAATTTACGACCAATGCTCCTCCCAACCCCCACCTCATTACCCCCCCCAACACACACAATGACCTAAGACCACCCCCCACCACTTAATTTTGCTATATATTGCCGTTGATTCTTGTATGTCTACGCATTATCCTCTGATGACGGCTCCTGGCGGGGGCTGAAAGCTCAGGAATAAAAACTACTTTATGATACGAGATTCATTTTCTCCCTTTGTGGATCTCCAGCTGCAAATATATATATATATATATATATATCTATATATATATACAGTATATATATATATATATCTTATATATATATCTTCTCATTAAACTTGTATGTCGCGAATATGGTATTGCAAATGGCAGCGGGAGCGTTTCTATAAACTTAATTTAAACTTACGGTGTACACCGTGCTTTGTTTCCGCAGTAGCTGCACTTATGAATATGCTTGTATGCGTCACTCGCTCGCTTCTTATTGTTTCGCTGCCTTCTCAATTGTGTAATGAATGTTTTCTTCAGCGCTCCTTGGGGCTCTTCCTTGTTTTCTATGTACTGCGTTCACAGTCAGTTCACGTGATTACGTGGGAGGCATGATGACGCGATACGCAACTCCGCCTCCCACGGCCATCGAGCTGCAGTCTATTACAGTATATGGACAAAAAAGAGGTTCCAGTTATGACCATTACGCGTAGAATTTCGAAATGAAACCTGCCTCAGTCAGTGAGTGAGTGAGTGAGTGAGTGAGTGAGTGAGTGAGTGAGTGAGTGAGTGAGTGAGTGAGTGAGTGAGTGAGTGAGTGAGTGAGAGAGTGAGTGAGTGAGTCAGTGAGGGCTTTGCCTTTTATTAGTATATATATATATATATATATATATATATATATATATAATATATTTAATACTGTATTGACATAAAAGACCGGGCTCAGATGGACTACACAGACAAATTTATAACACATGGGTTGGCTGTTTGCTGGTTATTTAGAGTTCTAATTTATCTTGGCACAGACAATTAGTTTTACGATACCAAGTCTTTATGGATATTGCGTGGAATTATTGCTTTGTTGTTGATATCGATGTAAGCAGAGGATTCTTCATTCATTGAAGTGCACTCCTTCTCTTTGCTTCATGATCCCTTGTCTGTGGTGTGTGGTGTTTTCCTCAGTTAGGCTTTTTGCTGTGTAATCTGCATATGTTTCTGAGGCTTACAGCTTTGGCTTGGCAGACTGAATCTCAGCTCTTAGGCTCACAAAACAAAGGGTTTGTTAGTTTTGGCTTTCCAAGGAAGAGCAGCTCATAACTTTTAAGTTCAGACAGCAGTTTTCAGGGAATTTCAGTCAGTTTGGAGAGTCTTTTCTCTCTGAGAAAATCCCAGATAGGGTGCCCTGTGAGAATCCCCTAGAGGTTCAGTGACATTTTCAGAGAATATCCCAAAGAAAGTATTTCAGGATAGTGCAGAGAGGTTTAAGGGAAAGTATAACTTCTTCTAATTGGATTAAAGTCACTTTCAGTTACAAAATAAGTGTCTTCTAATAGGCAAGTTGTTCTGTCCATCAGAATCTTCATTCCTTGAATTATAGGTCTTTGTTCTTGCTTGAGTCCACTTCGTGCCTTCTGCTTCAAGAAGCCCGCAGAGTGGTCTTTGGAGAGATGTCAGTTCAACTCTGATTTATACCTATACTATCAAATGAATTCCAGGGAGGTACAGGCTGGAGTTAGTTTGGAATGTAAATTGAGGAAGGTGCAGCTGGATGCCTGCATCCCCATTAACACTTGAATCCCTGAAGCCTATGAAAAAAGTTGTAATCCTGGGCCACCTTAAATTCCTTCACACCTCATCATCAGCATCTTTGTTTCACGAATGTGTCGAGCCTGCTATCCCAGGCATGTCAAACACGCGGCCCCCAGGCCGCATGCGGCCCGCAACAGAAATCTGTGCGGCCCTGCATGATAGATCCTAGTTAGCACTAAACTTGTACAAAATAATTACTATCGTTTGTGATTGAATCATTCTGCATCTTCTGCGTTACTTATTGACTTTTCTTTCTTCTGCCTTCTGACAAAAGCGCGTTTTCCCATGGCATTACGGTACCGGAAACATCATCTGCTAGTATAGCCACGAGCCTTGTCCAAAGTTAATGAGCCGCGACATCGCAACTGAAGTGCTAGGCTGCAGCAGCCTGGCAGCAGGGGCGGCCTTAGGCATGTGCAAATTGTGCACCTGCACAGGGCCGCCACACCAATATATATTGAATATAAAACAGAAAGAGAAAATAACGATACAGCTGACGGCAATGTGGCCGAAAAACATTGTGGATCTTGTTAATTAGTATATTTACTAATGTCGCTCGAGTCGGAGCAGTAAGCTATATGTAGTATTATAACGTTCTGCCGTAATGAGAATATCATGGGCTGCCACTTGGTTTTCAAGTTGGTTTTCAGGCTACACTACTGGCTGGGCTGCTGAGACTGGCCACTGGGCAGAACTGACCATCACGAGTAGTAATAGCTCACATATCTTCACATTTTTTTGCTCTAGTTTTATGTAATTTTGTGCTAGTATTGTAACGAACAGTTAGTGCAGACTACAGCTGAAGATGTGAAGTGGACGTGAGAAGTTGGTGAGTTGTTTATTAACAAATTTTTGTGATTTCCATCCATCCATCCATCCATTTTCCAACCCGCTGAATCCGAACACAGGGTCACGGGGGTCTGCCGGAGCCAATCCCAGCCAACACAGGGCACAAGGCAGGGAACCAATCCTGGGCAGGGTGCCAACCCACCGCAGGACACACACAAACACACCCACACACCAAGCACACACTAGGGTCAATTTAGAATCGCCAATCCACCTAATCTGCATGTCTTTGGACTGTGGGAGGAAACCGGAGCGCCCGGAGGAAACCCACGCAGACACGGGGAGAACATGCAAACTCCACGCAGGGAGGACCCGGGAAGCGAACCCAGGTCCCCCAACTGCGAGGCAGCAGCGCTACCCACTGCGCCACCGTGCCGCCAGTTTGTAAAATTAGTGTAGGTCAGGGGGCTTTTTGCATATCGGCTTATTTTACAATATAAACTTTCAAGTAAACTTAGTAAAGTAAAATTTGATTTTTGGAGGATTTGTTTTCCAACTTTAATTACTGAGCAATGAATTCAGTGAGCGTTTTCGTAATTTCAGTTCACATGAACAGGACTTTGCGCTGTTTACGTCACCATACTCTTACAACGTTGAGAATGTGCCTGAGAATATCCAAATGGAATTGATTGAACTGCAGTCAGATTCTATTCTGAAGGCAAAATACAACAAAGTTGGTGTGCCAGGCTTATATGCTTACCTGCCACCCTCGTATGTGCAGATCCATAAGTTGCCATCGAGAGTACTGTCTATGTTCTGAAGCACTTAACTTTATGAGCAATTGTTTTCATTAATGAAAGCTACCAAAACCCTGCATCGCTCAAGACTTACCATCGAGCATCTTTCATCCCTCATAAAAGTTGCAGCTGCACAAGATTTCAAGCCTGATATTGATGAACTGGTTACTAACAAGAGATGCCAAGTGTCGGGACAAAAGAAATAGATCTCACACTGTAAGACTCCTATATAAGCAATGAATATAATATAACAATATAAGGACCTAGCTATAGAGGCTAAGACTCTAATTGTACGCTGTTGTACGGAGATTGTATGGAAATAAATTGCTTTTCTTTAAACTTTAAACTTTAAGTGTTACATTTTTTAAAGTTTTCAGTATGTTACAATGTGGCCCGCTGACACACATATGGCAGTTGAAGCGGCCCACCAATGGTCATGAGTTTGACATGCCTGTGCTATCCCATTCCCCACCGATGCAGCTGAAGCTAAAGGCTCTTTATCAAGGTGTGAGGTGCCTGGAGTTGTATAGGGTAAATGATATATCGTTATTAGAAATGTTGAACACAAAAGTAAGCCAGAAACCTTTTGCATGTTATAGTACTAATGACAAAATGTAGACATGAAGTGTATAATGTGTGAAGACTGAAGTCCAAATATCAAATAAACACTTTCACAAAATGTACAAGTATATCAAAACAAGTGTACTTTTATTCAAGACTATAACCAAAGAAAAAGAAATTAGGTTAGGGGACGATGCTGACATATCAGCTTGGTTGGTGCAGTGGTAAGAACTGCTGACTCATAATTAAGAGGTCAGTCAGTCAGTCATTATCCAACCCTCTATAACCTAACACAGGGTCACGGGGGTCTGCTGGATCCAATCCTAGCCAGCACAGGCCGCAAAGCAGGAAGAAACCCCGGGCAGGGTGCCAGCCCACCGCAGGGCAAACACACACACACCCACACACACCAAGCACACACTAGGGACAATTTAGGATCGCCAATGCACCTAGCCTGCATGTCTTTGGACTGTGGGAGGAAATCGGAGTACCTGGAGGAAACCCACACAGACATGGGGAGAACATGCAAACTCCAGGCAGGGAGGACCTGGGAAGCGAACTCAGGTCTAATTAAGAGGTTGTGGGTTCAATTGCGAGTCCTTCCTGCATTTACAGTTTTGAGTAGTAAGCTGCTCTTATTGTTACTACTGTATTATAGAATAAAACATACATTTGATTTGAGTCTGTAACAGCTGGTGTAAATTTATGGTACTTATAAAGGTTAGTGTTTTTTTTTTTTAATTCAGTTTTATTCTCTCACTCACATTCATGCCCCCCCCAATCTGACACTGTTAGTTTTCAAATAAAGACGTGCTATAACAGAGGTGAACTCAGATGAGGATGAGGGTTGTACATCGGAGAAAGAGAACATAAGCCCTCCCTGCAAGAATCGTCAAAAGAACAATGTAGTTGCACCAGGCGTAAAGGCGAAAGATGGCACTGTTTGGATGCAGTAAGAGGTTGAGCATCATCCATGAATCTGCCACACACATGTCCTTCAACAAAACGGCAGGGCCTATAGAGCTTGCCAAGATATCTGCTTTCTTAACAGGCCTGGCATGCCACTAAAGCCTAGCAGACTGAACAATGCCCACCTTGTCCTACACCATTTATATTCATTGTAAGAGTTACAAACACTAACAGGTACTGTTTAACCTTGCACTCTTGTTTACTTCTGAACTCCATGCATGAAAGCTTTTGGTGGTCAGTTAGGCTTCTTAAGTAAGAAAACAGGGCTAACTGTTCATGTTCTTACCAATAAAGAATCAAGCCACCAACTCCTTATTACGTAAGTGTAAATAAAGCTTACTCTCATAATAACCCTAGAATTTTTTTCTCTATAATCAACAGATTACTGTATCATATGTAATGATTTCCTGAATTTTTTTTAAACAAAATTTAGACTATCACTGGCTGCAGCTATCACTTTCTTCAAAGAATGTAACTCCCCAGGTCGGCTGTGATTACAAAGCATTTTTCAGTTTTTGCCCCAGTAAATACGGATTTAATAGCTATGCTCATCTCAAAATCAAGAGCTTGTCAGCTTGAGTTCATTCCTACATATCTGGTTAAATCTTGTATCTTTTCCCTTAGACTGTCTTGTAGCTGGATCATCAACATTTTCTTTCAGTCTAGCATTGTACCACCTGAATTTAAAACTGCAGTGGTCGTTCCTGTTCTTGAAAAGACTCACTCCAGTAGATTTTGAGAATTATATGCTCATTTCCAATATCCCTTTTCTAGTCAAGCTTCTGGAGCTTGCAGTTGCCAGTCAAATTCAGTCTCATGTGACTTTTAATGAGCTGTTTGAAATGTTTTAGTCAGGATTTTGTGCTGAATGCAGCACAGAAATGTCTCTGATTAAGATAATATACTGTATGACCTTTTTTGTAGCTGCTGATTCTGGTCATTTAGATATTCTTATTCTTCCTGACCTAGCAACTGCCTTTGAAACAGTCATCACATTATATTATTAAATCACATGCAGAAAATTTTGAGATGTTCTGGCGTGCCCTTTGCCTGGTTTAAGCCCTCTCTATCTGACAGGTATCAGTTTGTCTCACTAGTATCTATAGATATTCTTCTGCCTCAGTTACTCAGGGTCTTCCATAGTGCCCTGTGTTAGGATCCTTATTATTTAATATTTATATGCTCCTGTTGACCAAATTATTTACAGTTATTGATTAAATTCCCACTGTTATTCAAAGTTTATATTCGCACCAAAAATTCCATGTATTACCTCCTAATTATTTGATTTGCTGTTTAAAAAAAATAAACACTTGGATGACAAGCTTTTAGAGCAGTGATAAAACTTATTTGCCACTGATTTGTGTATTCTACGTTTTACTACATCCCCCTCTACAGAAGTGAGGAATCTTGGCATTATTTAAGACTCCATATTTTTATTTGAATTCCATATTAAGAACTTTAATAAGACACCATTCTTTCATTTTAAAAACATTTCCAAGCTCAGTAAATTTCTGACATACAGTGCAGCTGAGACTGTTATTCATGCTTTTATCACATTCTGTCTGAACTACTGCAAGGACTCATTCATACCTAAATGTTTTTTAGTGTTTTAACACTAGGCTATAATGTTCATAAACTGCTTATAAAAGTTATTTGGCAAGTAGTTTTTCAATGACATTAATCAAATATAAGCTTTTTAGCAAGGAGCAGTTTAGAAAACTGTCAGCAGCAGTTTTGGTTTGGTTTCAGTCAAATGCTTGTTCCTTTGAAGTGTACATTTAGAATATTTTTGCAGTGTTTCTACTGCCTGTTCCTGTGAGATGAGCCAATAGTGAAGCAAGATGGCATACCCCTTCATTGACCTGGTCAAACACCATCCTGAGCTGTATAACCCAGATCATATTTTTATTTTAGCAACAGAACCCAATAAGCACATCTGGTTTGGGTGTTGTATTATTTCAGGTTATTGATTATGAGGCACACCTTATCATGTATTTAAGCCATAAAATGCTGCCCAGGGAATTTAATTATTCCTTTACCGTAGCTGCATCTTTTCCAAGTTCCCAAAACAAGCAGCTACTGAGTTGGCAAGGTAGGATCCAGCATGAGTCAAATGCATAACAAAGAAATTTGTCAGCCCAATAAAGTTTGTTTTAAAAAGGTTTAGTGAACATTTAAAAAAAGAATGAAATCACAAAATTTCAGAAAAACTTTATTACACGCGCAGAATAAAAGAGAAAAAAGGTTTCTTCTACGATTTTTTTCTTTTTCTTGTTAAACTTCAGTTACTTCCTATACTTAAAAGTTGTGTTATTTCTCAATGGCTTCACTTAATACATTCAATACATTCTGTAAGTACGTACGGTACAGTACGGAATTGTTTGCCCTCCATGCCTTACCAGCTGCAAAGCAGATCATAAACTGGGTCTAATCTATAGTCAGAGGGACAAGAAATAAAATTAGAATAATCCATTTATAGTTTAGCTTGTGGGGGTTATAATAGAACTCCCCATGGTCTATGATCTAATATTACTAGGGAAAATTTTAACATAACTAAGAAAATACTTCTATCAATTTAACATAACCTTACTAACAAACTGCTCTTACAGCTATTAAAAAGGAATGTCTGGTGATAAAATGGGTGATTGTAGCTCTCTGGGGTCACAAGTTTACTTTGGTAAATTCAAGACATATTATATGGTTTGTTGAGGTGCAGCCTTTTAAATTTTCTTTTCGGCATTGTCCCAGTAAGCACCATGTTAAGGCAGATGTCTTTTCCTGACTTCCAGAGCTGGTGTTACAAAGTTACTTTAAATAGTTTATGCAGCTGACATGTCCCTAAATGGAATTTTCTTTTTATGACCTTTGGGGCATACAGCAAAACTATATTCATAAGTCATTTATGAACAAGCATCTTAGCAACTACAGCAAGCTTACCAGCTTGAGCCAATACCAGGTTGTCTGTCCATTTTTCTGACATAGGTACACTAACCCCAGTATTGTGACTGCTTCATTAACAGAAAAACCTTTACCTTCCACTTTTATCACTATGTATTCTGGTGCTTTTACCTTTCAATCTTAGGTAAAGTTCATCAGGGGTATGTGGCAGTGCCTAATTTTTACAAAAAAGAGTGTGACTCAGGCTTGTAGGTGTGCATACAGGCGGTGGAAAGCCATGCTACAGTGAGGTATTCAATAGAGAAACTGGTTGATTGCTTGTTAATGTACGAGTGCAATCAGCCCATGCATTCCTCACTGATGCTCCGCAGGTCATTAAGGCAGGCACCAATATCCACAAAATGAATAAGGAATCTAAGTAGGACAGACGAGAGAAAGAAAGAAAAAAATCACAGAGAATAGATATAATAATAATAATAATAATAATAATGTTTTTATTAGTATGCTGCTGCTGGAGTATGTGAATTTCCCATTGGGGATTAATAAAGTATCTATCTATCTATCTATCTATCTATCTATCTATCTATCTATCTATCTATCTATCTATCTATCTATCTATCTATCTATCTATCTATCTATCTATCTATCTATCTATCTATCTATCTATCTATCTATCTAAATAAAAGAAAAGTGAGAAAGAATCAGGAGATTGGGTTGGTGCACTGGACAGTAGAGAAAGCAATCTGGTGCCCCTGTAGGGAGCCTGGGGAACTTTGTGGGGCGGGTCGCTACTACTGAGCATTGTGAGGAGCAGGAGTGGATGTTTGCTTCGAAAGTTGTCTCACTGATACTGAGGGATGGTAGTGGGACAACATAGCCTGGTGTATCCTTCTGCTGAGCAGACCCGAGGTGGTGAGCAAAAAAGACAGAAAAGAGGGATGCACTGGGGCACTGAGAGAAAGACCCACATAACCAAATTTTAACTCTGTGTTTTAGACTTGATTTTAATATTCTTTTATTTATTGAATTTATTTATTGATTTTTATCTCATACGTACACTTGTTTTATGTCTATTATAGAATTTAAATCAATATTTCTAATCAGCACATGATATAATTTTATAACCTCATATAAATATACACTTGTATTCACTATCAGCTAAATAAATTCTAATAACATAAACTAATGCAGTTAAGATAACAAGATTATTAAGCTATGGAAATGTCTCTTTACATACCCCATTTTGGCATTTTCTTTACTTTTTGTAACTAATTGTCTACAAGAACACATTTTTATCAAAATATACCTAAAATAAATGTTCACAACACTAATTAAACATGTTTTATTTCCATAATAGATTCCAGAGTTCTTTAAACTGATGAGAGTTTTCAATAATATTTAGTGAATTATTTTAATTACATTTGAATATAAATTAAAATGTTATTTGCTATTTTTTTGTGGAAATAAAATAGTAAACAAATTATTATACACTTTTCATTAAATGTATTATTTATTGTATTTAACTTAGTGCTTTAGAAAATAAATACACTTAAAGCAAATCATTTTAAATGAGACCCAAATATTTACCTGTTAATCCAAATTTCTAAATATGTAATTAGTACAATGAGCATTTAAATTAACTTTTATCATTTATTTATAGATTGAGTTAAACACATATTTTACCTAATGAATAACAAGACAGATAAAATAAAACCTAAACAAACTTCTGAACAACAATACTCCTTTAGAAGAGACATGATACAGGTACAAAATCATTCAGAGAAAAAAAAAAGGAAGACTTGAAAAAGAAGCGCTCATGGCTGAATGTGTTTTTAGGCACTTGTGAAAATGAGGGTGTGAGTGCTGAACAATAAATACTTAACATCAAAAAGATGTTATATTATAGACAAATTTGATCCCCCAACCACCAATTCCTATACAAGTGGGACTGGATTCCCCTGCATAATTTTTCAAGGTTACAATGCATTAGTAAATTCAAAGTTGGGACAATCTTGAAATTTAACCCTTTTTTTTTTGCATTACCTAAAGAGAAATTTTACTCTGTTTAAACATTTTTATGTGATTATCATCTGTAAATTACACAAAAGGCACGCATATAATATTTATGCTTTGTGCAATAAGCCTATTTCAAATTAAGCCGAAGATCTAAGGACTTTCTAAAAAAATACAGACTGTACAAAATACCTTAATCCCTTGAATATTTTATATATTCCTAATGCAAAGTAGTGCGACAGTTTGATTAGTCATAGTTAATTGATTCAATTATCTCTTCCTGTAATTTTTGAAAATAGGCAGTATAGGCTTTCACAAAAAAAGAGACTATGCCTACAAAATGTAGCTAAAAATCCAGAGTCTTTTTAACATGTTACTGTGAGAGGAGACATGCCAGTATGGTAGTTTCTTTGCTCCTTAAAAAAACACGATTCTCGTTAAGTTTTCTTTGAAAAGGTATGCAAAAAAGAATAACTGGTTTCAGCAGATTAAAAATACAGTTGTAACCAGGAGGCAAGAAACATGTTTGTACTAAAAAAAGCTTCATTATAGAGTATGTTAAATTCTCACAAAGTTAGTTAACATAAATTGCATAAAATTAAAAAGGTTTCAGGAAGAAGTGTACAGTTACCAGAAAATTCAGACAACAACTGGAAAGTGACATTAATTTCAAAGCAAATGATGTGCTGAGGGGCAGATGTGCTGTGCCACCTCATGGTTTGTGAGACTTGGGTTTTAAATCTGGGCTCTGCTTGTGTGGAGTTTATATCTTCTCTCTTTGTCTCTCTAATTTCTGCCCTCCTTCCAATGATAGGCACGTTAAGTTAATTAGTTACCTTAAAATTGCCCTGTATGAGTGAGTATGCATATGTGCCTGTCCAACATTGGGTCATTCTTAATATGACGCAGAATTTCCTTAAGCAGCAAATTGGGGGTATAAAGCAGAAAACTGACTTTTTGTAATTGCAAAAGTTAAGAGAACTTGCTGCAGCAGTGGAAGGAGTAAAGTAAGAGACCCAGAATATTAAGTATCTGTTTTGGCTAGAGATGTTAGAAGAATTGCCCTGGATGCTAATACTTCTATGTCAGACAATGTTCAGAACAGGCTGTCAAGAAGCAATATCTGCCTTATTGGAGTTCCATAGAAAGTAGAGACAAGGTGTTCTACAGATTTCAAAGAAACCTGGCTTCTGGGGACTTTTGGCTGGGATGCCTTCAACTATATGTTTTCGGGGGGAAAGAATTTATTAAATTTGAAGCCATCCTCTGCTTTCAGAGCACCAATCCAGACCCATCCTGGGCAAATTTCTTAACTACCATGATAAGGAGAATGTTCTGAGGAAGGCAAAATATTATATAATCAATGGCTTCCAGAAAAAGACAGCAAAGTAAGCTGATGTTAAAATTGAAATTGCAAACTCTCAAGGCTGTCTTATTGCATGCTAAATATGGCAAAAATGTGGGTTGGAACCCACATTTGAAGCCACTTTTAAAAATCCGATGGAAGCAACAAGATGGTTAGACAGGAATGTCAGATCTCTCCAAAAAAATAATGGATGGCTGTCTGAGTGGGAAAAACAGAAAAAGCCTTGGGGACTTTGTATGGCCCTCATCATCTATTAAGGTTGACAGTATCTGTTAGAGAAGTGAGTGGGATATTTATTTGGACAATACTGTAGATGACAAGTAAACATTAAGCAATTTCATCCTGGTGCAATAATCCTTTGCTCATTGATGCACTTAATATTAGTTTTAACATTTTTGCACCAATTACAGTATGTTTTCAATCGTATAGGGACCTAATCAATGACTTTGTTAAATGGTGCGACTCAAACCACCTACAACTGAACACCAGCAAAACCAAAGAGCTGGTGGTGGATTTTAGGAGGCCCAGACCCCTCATGGACCCCGTGATCATCAAAGGTGACTGTGTGCAGATGGTGCAGACCTATAAATATCTGGGAGTGCAGCTGGATGATAAATTAGACTTGACTGCCAATACTGATGCGCTGTGCAAGAAAGGACAGAGCCGACTATACTTCCTTAGAAGGCTGGCGTCCTTCAACATCTGCAATAAGATGCTGCAGATGTTCTATCAGACAGTTGTGGCGAGCGCCCTCTTCTACGCGGTGGTGTGCTGGCGAGGCAGCATTAAGAGGAAAGACGCCTCACGCCTGGACAAACTGGTGAGGAAGGCAGGCTCTATTGTTGGCATGGAGCTGGACAGTTTAACATCTGTGGCAGAGGAGAATCCACTGCATCCACTAAATAGTATCATCTCCAGACAGAAGAGCAGCTTCAGCGACAGACTGCTGTCACTGTCCTGCTCCACTGACAGATTGAGGAGATCGTTCCTCCCCCAAACTATGCGACTCTTCAATTCCACCCGGGGGGGGTAAACGTTAACATTTAACATTATACAAATTTATTGTCTTTTTTTCACCTGCATTATTATCATTGTTTAATTTAATATTATTTATTGTATCAGTATGCTGCTGCTGGAAAATGTGAATTTCCCATTGGGATTAATAAAGTATCTATCTATCATCAGAAAGGGGTTGCTTTGTGTAATTAGTTCATCATTTACTTCTATTTGGGCTGGCAACTTAGAACATGAGTACATTTTTTTTGCCTTCATTGGAGCACAGGCCAGAGACATGACTTGATCACATTCACACAGTGTCAGTAGCAGGATTTGAACCCACAACCTTAGGGTTTGAAGTCCAATGCCTTAACCACCACACCACACTACCAGTTATGATGGGCAGATGTTGGGTGGTAGTTACCTTAGTTTGCTGTTTGAGGGGCCTTGACACCTGAGTCTCTTCTTTTGGGAGAGGAGTTGGGGCATACGTGAGGGCATGTAGACAGAAGTGTGAGTCTTCCAATTAATATACAGGAGTACTGAAAAAATGGACATGCTCTAAACAGTTGCTGTGTTATTAAGTAGACGCATCTGTATTATGGGATGTTGCTAATATGTTTTCATTTACAGTATAGTATATGTTGGAAGGTTTAAATATACAGTTGTTGAATTTTTGAGGACAGGGAGATAGAATTAAACCATCTTCAGCATTTAACTTTATGAGGCGATTTCAGCCTGTGATTACAAGATTTATTAACAGATCTTGGATATGTGAGTCATAATACTCCTCGTCATGTGCAGGAGGCGTAAGGGTACCAGTGTATAGAAATCTGCACTAACCTCTTATTGATAAAAAGGAGAGCAGGATGGCATTTAACATGTACACTGTATACAGTACATGTGTTATAGCATCTCTCAACTGCATATACCACTACCTTTCTCATGTGGAGTACTTATAAATGCTTTTCCATTATACTGCAGACAACTCATATACATGGCTATTTTTAGTAAGAGATTTTACTAAACTCATTGACCCTACAATGGATGCATTTAGATCTTATACAGAAACTGAGACCAATAAGCATACTTCTCTAGACATGCTATTGAAAGAAAGAGCATAGCTGGATCTTTTGTGGTACAGGCATCCCGGAGTTAGTCATTTTACATGTTTTCATGTTGAAGACTGATTTAGCAATAGGTAATACTGCAATTTTTACATTCCTGCATAAAGTGATTTATTCTGCCACTGGAATATTAAATAACTCTCCATCAATGGTTCCTCTAAATCTGGTTAGAAGGGCATCTCTACTTAAACTGCCAAGAAGACAAAACCCATATTGGTTAGAGATTATTAAAAAAAAATGACTCAAATATTGGAATCTGTAGAGAAATATTTTGAACTTAATCAGGGATATGCTAATATGGTAACAGTATGGGATAATTTGAAAATTTTCATGACAGGAATCCTTTTAAAAAAGATGAGTAGGATGAAGATGAATACTGGGCAGTAGAAGGAGTGATTAAAGCAGAGATAGCTTGTATTGTATTGTAAGCTCAGAGTATCAAGCCAAATGAGCTACAGCACAATATCATTAAATAAACTGGAAACAAACATTTCTTCCCAAAACAGAATCTATTTAAAGAAGGATCACATGCAGGTTGTTTCTTTTTGTTTCCTTATTGTTAAGGCTCCCAATGCTTTTACTGAATCATTAAAATTTTCAAATGGTCAAATAGTATCAAATATTGAAGATATTCTAGGCAACATGAAATGGGTTCTATAAGAATCTATATCACTTTAAATAAAGGTCTATATCACTAAAGTAGCTTATACTGAGGAAGAGTTGCATACATATGTAGACTATATGCCTTTAAAAACTCATTCAGATCAAAACAGAACATTTTTGGATGTGCCTACTACGGAAAATGTAGCTAGACTCAATGTAAATACCTTCCAAATAACAAGGCCCCTGGTGTAGATGGGCTCTCCATATAAAAATATGAAAACATGGAAGAGTTTTGATTTAAAAACTGTTGGAAGTATGTACAGAAGCACAAAGAACTTCCTCTGTTAATGCAAATGGGAATGGTGGTGGTTCTGTCCAAACAAGGAAAAAGACCCATTACTTGCAGAATCCTATAACCACACCATACTCATGACAGCAGTCATCCAAATATTGACAAGAATTTGGGTAATTAAAACAATAAAGTAATTCGTAATAAAATTCATTTTCATCAGTCAGGCTTTATGCCTTTACTATCAACTGCCATACATATTAGACTAGCTGTCGCTCATGGCTCTGCCTGCATAGTAGTGAAACAGGACAAACTTTAAAAATCAATAAAAAAAAAAAAGTAATTCTGGCCAAGCGTAAGGTAGGTATGCTCTAACGTCAAACATTTCCACTGTATCTGACCATGTTCACCTCTGATGGGGGGAGCACCCCCGCATGAGGTGAAGAGCATGTGGCTGTGATATCTCTGCCAATGAGCAGGTACCCTCTGTGATTTCTCTCTCAAAAACATCAAACGTTACTTTTTAAAAATCTCTAGATAATGTCTGCTGAATAAACAGGTATTGCTAGCTAAGCGGAGGCAAGGTATGCTCCAACACGTGGCGAGAGGCTAAGTGACTTGAATGGAGGCTGGCACATGAGTGAGGATGGCCCCGCCCAGCTTCCTACTCCTGAGGTCCCGCCTCCCCCTCCCCTCGGCCCACAGCCTGTCTCTCGGATTTATGTGAATAAATTGATGCAGCAGCCAAAATATGATCCTTAGCGCCATGAGAGAAATTGCAAAATCAACCGGAATGTTCATGCAAATTATATAGAAAAACCTGATCTAAATCCGTTATGTAGTTCACTCGTGAAAAGCGGACAGACAGACAGACAGATGTTGGATTTTATATATATAGAGATTATTGTTTATTAATCTGCAGTCTGTTATAGCTAATCCAGGGAATAGAGTGTTGTTATTCCTGGATACAACCATGGCTTTTGTCAGTGTCATATGGCCATGTTTATGGCTAGTTTTAAAAAATGTGGATTTGGCTAAAGATTCATAAATTGGATGAAACTGATATATTTCAAGCCCAAAGCATGAACATTTTATTGTATTATGAGATCACCTATGCATTTCACCTAACATGAAATGTACCAATTAACGTCTCAGGTTTTTTTCTATATAGGAGAGAGGAGAGATTGAGAGCATGCACTGATGCAGCATGTTGTCGCACCTACCACACGACAAACCACTTCAGGATCCCAAATTAGGACCTGAGTGCAGCCATGCAACTGATGACACCTCAGAAACACACTAGTTCAAATGGAGTGAAATAGTGTGAGTTTTTTTACAGTGGTTGGAATGCCAGTCCTGCAACCAAACCCCAAGTTCTCCCTGCAAGTTGGAGGACCTGTTGCAGGGCTGGATGCAAGTCAACGTCATACACAGCAAAGAGCAATTGCAGATTAAGGGCCTTGCACAAGGGCCCAACAGTGTGGAATCACTTCTGGCATTTATGGAATTCAAACTGGCAACCTTCTGATTGCCAGCACAGATCCTCCACTTCACCCTATATACTGTATACATGGCAAAACCACCAAAGACCACTTTTCATGTTTCAGCCTGTGACCTCAATAGCAGGTTCCTCACTAACTGGAGCTTCTTTTTACTTGTTTACATCAATCAAGTTTACCACCAATAGGTGGCTTCACAAGGGTGCCCTCCTTGTGCTATTTTCAAACATAGTTAAACAAGGAATGGACAATCTAACTGCCTTACCCCTAGTAGCAGTCAGGCAGAAACCATTTATTTGAGTCTTTACTCAAAAACTATATTTATTTGCACCAAACTAATAACAGCTAGTACATAGTGATATATAGAATCATACAACTTGGGTGGGTTAAGTCTTCATGCAGTCCCATCAGGAACAGCAAGATGCTGATGAAAATGCCAGGTGGTCCAATTCCTTTGTTGTAGAGTATGTGTTCTCAGGCAGATTGAAGACACAGAGAGAGAGAGAGAGAGAGAGAAAGAGGCAGAGACAGAAACAAAGAGAAAGAGAGAGAAATTCTTTAAAAGTTTTTAGTGTAATAAAAGGCACGCTGCATGATTTAGAAGCAGATTTCCCAAAACACATTGAAAGTATGTACAAAAAATTTTTTTTTACATGTATCATTATTACTAGTAAGCAAAAAAGAAACTCTTCCCACACATTTCAAGTTTTTTATTATCAAAAGAACAACTTTATTGAATTCATTATGAAATGCATTAAAACCACAAGAGCTAACAACAAAAAAAATATATAAGAAATCCTCATTTGTGACTTCTACATGCTCCCAGTCCATCTCTTCTTCATTACATAAATACCCACCCAACCCCACCCCATTCATTCATTCATTCCATCCCTCAATCCCACTCATTCGTTACAATACTCAATTGATTTCAGATCATACATATTCTGTTAATTATAAAATTAGAATACAAAGTGAAGTTCATTATTTTCATATTTACACAATACATTATTTACACAACACTTATCATTAAACTGTAGAAGATCTCTAATAGATTTATAAAAATTTTAATCCAGTTCTATCCTACTTTTACAAAACTTTTTAAATAATGCTATGGGGTCTGCGGTGCCAGCTCCCTTAACTTTATTATTCCGGGTTTTAAATATTCCCAGTTCCGCCTGTCCTAAAATAAAATTGACCAGGTATATATGTATTTGTTTTTTTGAGCTCTTTATCCCAAACACAAACACTATCCCATTATAAGAAACCCCCAGTACCTCAATTAGCCTCTGTATGATTTTAAATTATTTTTATCATTTAAAATTTCAGAAACATTTCCATTTAAAAAAAAAAAAAAACTGGAATAAGACAATGCTAATGACAGTAGATCCATTGTGCTTGCCTCTAATGGGACCTTCTGTACAACATAACTATAAACAGCAATTTAAATATTTGGTTTATTGTTATCCCAGCTAGCTTTTTTGTCAATAGCTAGTCTAAATAGTAAACGTTTATTTAACTATGATTAAAGCTTGCAGCAAAAAGCATTTGATTACAATGTTCTCACTTGTAATTATACTGGTTTTACTTTAGAGATTTTTTTTTTTTTTACTAGGGACAATTTAGAATCGCCAGTGCTCCTAACCTGCAGGTCTTTGGACTGTGGGAGGAAACCAGAGAACCCAGAGGAAACCCATGCAGACAGAGGGAGAACATGCAAACTCCACGCAGGGAGGACCTGGGAAGCAAACCCAGGTCTCCTAACTGCGAGGCAGCAGCGCTACCCATTGGACCACCCTTACTTTAGAGATTTTAATTTCACAGGACATGGAGGGAAAGGGGAAGCTTTCACTTTCAGTGACAATGCATGTTCTCATGACTGTACAGAAGGGTGGGCACCATGAGGAGGCTGTATGCCCTGCATACACGATGAAATTCCCAGAAGGGCAACAAGTGAGGTAAATACAGGAAAGAAAGAGTTGGGTAGATGCATGTAATGTTCTTCCAGGATGCTGGGTGGTAGTTTAATTGATGGTCACCAGTAGTGTCTAATCACCTCAGAGAAAGTGTGAGGTGAAGGAGAGAAGGAGACTTCAGGTCAATAAATATCAGCATAAAGTCCTAAGATGAAAGATTAAGGATAAGGGCGCTTGTTTAAGAACCCTAAGTACCCTCACTCCAGACATTGGGCAACCTGTATATTGGATTTGTTGCCTGAATAGCTCTGGTTGGAATTTCATTCTGTGGTTTCTCATTTGACCCAGTACCAGTCTCAAGTCTTCCACATGGTTACGAAATGTTTTGGAAAAACAAAGTACATCATCCAAATATGGGGAACAACATTCATACCTCAGTTGCTCCAGTACCTTTTCCAAGCACCTTTGAAATGCAGCAGGAACATTGCACAAGCCAAAAGGAATGCATACCCACTCATACAGTCCCTGGGATGAGTGAAAAGGCAAATTTCCTCAATAATTCTGTTACAGGTTATTGTTGATGTCTGTTTACAGAACCTAGATATATTTACCTGTCTTACAAAAGAGTCACCTGCTTTAAAGATCACACTGCTTTTCATTTAAAAAAGTAATGTGGTAAAGGAACTACCTGCTTCCTTAGGATATTTTTGTATTTACCTGGGATGAAAATTAAGGTGTTCTGGAGACACTGGTCTCTAATCATCATACAGTGGTCTATGCACTTCTTGATAGTGAGCAACACTACTGTTTAACCAATAAAAATGTGTATATACTATTGTTAAGCAAAGAAAATTGGTATGTACCATTTTTTAACAAATTGTCATGATGTTCTATGCAGAGATTGAAGCAGTTACATACATCTGGAAAAATCAGAAGAAAGGCCAAGCAAAATGACACCTTTTATTGGCTAACTAGAAAGATTACAATATGCACGCTTTCGAGGCAACTCAGGCCCCTTCTTCAGGCAAGATGTAATCACATCTTGCCTGAAGAAGGGGCCTGAGTTGCCTCGAAAGCGTGCATATTGTAATCTTTCTAGTTAGCCAATAAAAGGTGTCATTTTGCTTGGCTTTTCTCTACATTCATAATGGCTAACACGGTACAGCACCCTAGTACCTACAGAAAAATCAGAATAAAATGAATTATGGTCAGAGAAAATCTGAACTGCTGCCTGCTTCTTTTATGCTTTTAGCACCGTACTGTAGCAACAGTGGCTTTTACTTGGCCAAGGTCCTCCTAAACCTGAGGGCAGTAGCATACATAGTATTGTGGTAGAAGAAAACAAAACACAAGGCCTGTTTGTAATGCAGAATAATATCATGGCATCTGGCTAAAACCATTGAATGAAAGTAATGACAATAGTATGTTTGTCATTTGTATCATCTGACTGTCATTATTATTGTTATGATATAGTGGCCATTCCAGTGGTGCAGAGAAAAGTGCTGATATCTTGTACCGTATATATTCACGGATAAGTCGGGTCTTGAAACCTGAAAAATTGATCCCGACTTATACGCCTGTTCAAAAATGCGACACTTAATTTTATTTTTTTTTTTTTACAGCTTCTTGCCTCCTCCAATCTCGCATCAGTTTCTCAGATTCATTGAATTTTGTTGCAGCAGTGCAGTTACCAATTTCTTTAGCTAATTTAAAACCAGCTTCATATTTTCTTCTGATCGAGTGCTCCATCGTAGATAAGGGATGCTCTTACAATAAAGGTGTGTAACCCCCTTGCAACACCCTTCCGTTATCGGTATGCAAGGTCCTGAGCTCTTTTATAATGGTGTCGCCACCTCTATGGTGGGAAGGTACACAATCACCCACCTTCAACCTTATAATCAATAATCAAATCAGTTACTCAAATATATAAACAAAACTCTCTTTACTAAATTGAAAGTGAAACAGTTTTTTTAAATTGATAATTTACAATATACACACTATACATAAAACATAAACAGTAACTTATTTATAACCCCGATATATATATTGGTCCCGACACTATTGGTGAGCTCACCCGGACATATTTCCACAGTCAATGAATATTACTCAATCCGTTGGGGGCCCCAAACGTAGCTCGGGTGCGTAGTGGCCAAACAAACAACACAGAAACTGGCCCCTTCACTTGAGAATTTACTCAAGCCACTTTAAAACAAATAAACAAAAAAAAACACACAGACCTTGGTTTTATATATTCCTCCTTCTCCCTCTCTCTCAAACACCCTCTTTACTCACTGATCACCATTTCTGCCTTGTGTCCTGCCTGCCGTCTTTCCCTTTATCAACCAACTCTTCTTTGTGTTTTAGCCGTTTGCTACATTTAACACCTTTTTTCTTTCTCTCTCTGTCTTGTTTCGGCGTTTTGCCTCAACCTGCCTCTCTTTTCTCTTTCGTTCTGTTCGTCTTGTTTCGGCGTGCTGCCTCAACTCCTACTTTCTCGTTCTGTCTTGTTTCAGCTTGCTGCCTCAACCGTGACTCCTTCTAGTTCTTTCTCCGTCTTGTTTCAGCGTTGTGCTTCAACTGCGACTCTCTTTTCTATTTCTGTCCGTCTAGCTTCGGCGTGCTGCCTCAAATGCGACTCTCTTTCTTTCTTTCGTCTAGGCGTTTTGCCTGAAACTCTCTTTTCTCTATTCGTTTAGGCGTTTTGCCTGAACTCTCTTTTCTTCTCTTCCTCTCTCACACTCTCCTCTTCTCCTTTTCGTACCTTCTTCCTTCTTTTTTTTTTACTATCTTGCAACCCGGCCTTTTTTTTTCTGGCCAATCCGAGGACACCTACGTATACATCCTCAACTTCAATAAACTTTATTTACACAAAACTCGCAGTTATATATATATATTCCTTTTTTGAAACCTGACCCAGGTTACACCCTCCCCCATCTAAAGTCTTGATGTCCCCATCAGACTCATTTCACCAATTCCCTTAAGGGGTAAGGCACAAACCTAGCACAAGTAGCACATGAATTTGCATGGTGAGATGAACCTTTGTATTTCTCAACGTCCTGAACCTCTGGTTCACCTCCAATCTGTAAAACTATTCCCTGGTGTATCACAGTCAAAGGCACATCAGTTGGCTCCCCCATACGGTCGTAAGTCAGACGGATAACGGGCTTCACCATGCGTCGGGGTATACCGCCTGTCACAATTCCTGCCCCTTCCTGTGAATCACTCATACTAGGAACAGCTCCCCTCTCTAAATTGTCGTTCCCCACAGCCTCAGAGTCCAAATGACCACCATTTTCACTTTCAGTTTCTTCCAATGATTCAGGCTCCCTTTCTACCTCATCTGCCTCTGACCTACATTCTACGTTATTACCTGGTTCAGTAGAAGTATATGGCAGTGACTGAGACAAAGTCTTTAACTGTGGCAACCCTTGTTCTGTAATCACTCTACTTGGCTCATAATAATCTTCCACCTCTAATCCAGACAAATACTCTTCAGACTCAGAGTCAACTACAGTACTTGTACTTGGAATTTCGTTTCGGTTGGGAAAGGCATTCTCATTGGGTACTCTCCGCCCCCTAGTCATTGGCCTCCGACTGAAATTTTCCACCCGAGGAGCGGTAGGTATTCTAACCAGTTGACCTATTGGCAATAGGTGGTCTCTATGCATGTCTTCACCACTCCAATTCCATTCTCTGGTTTAATACGGTAGACAGGTAAATTGGGCAATCTCTCCACCACTATATAGGGATCAGATTTCCATCTATCCATTAACTTATGTCTTCCTGTGATGCCAACATTCCGAAGCAAAACTCTGTCACCTTTTTCCAGGGGGTGTTGCTTCACACTTTGGTCATACCGAGCCTTATTTTTAAGATGTGATCGATTTGCTGCTTTAGATGCAAGCTGGTAAGCTTGGTGTAACTCCTCCCTCATCCTTCTGACATAATTTTGGTGATTAACATTATGACTTTCATTCAGAGAAGTGCCAAAACAAATGTCGATAGGCAACCGTGCTTCACGTCCAAACATCAGCAGATAAGGGGAATATCCTGTTGCATCATTTTTGGTAAAATTATATGCATGTACTAACTGACTAATATGCTGGCTCCATTTTCCTTTCTGGACTGGATCAAGAGTGCCCAGCATTGACAGCAGAGTACGATTAAACCGCTCTGGCTGTGCATCTCCTTGAGGGTGATAGGGAGAAGTCCTAGATTTTTTTATTCCCATCATACTCAACAGTTCTTTAATTAATCTGCTCTCAAAGTCACGGCCTTGATCAGAGTGGATCCTAGATGGGAGTCCATAATGCACAAAAAATTTCTCACACAGAACCTTAGCCACGGTTATCGCTTTCTGATCTTTAGTAGGAAAATCTTGGGCATATCTGGTAAAATGATCAGTTATCACCAATACATTAGCTATTCCCCTAGAATCTGGCTCTATGGATAAAAAATCAATGCACACTAGGTCCATGGGCCCACTACTTGTTATCCGATGTAAAACTGAAGCCCTTGTAGGAATTGTCTTCCTGGCTATACATCTGCCACAGTTTTTTACATACTGCTCTATCTCCAACGTCATTTTGGGCCAGAAAAAACGATCTTTAACCAGCTCCGTAGTACGTTCAATACCAAGGTGTCCACAATCGTCATGTAGTGCCTTCACCACCATTCTTCGATATTTGTCGGGTAATACTAGCTGTTGCCGCTCTTTCCCCAGTGTTGTTTTAGTTACTCTGTACAGTAGACCTTCTCTCACCACTAATTTATTCCCCTCCCGTTGTAGGAGAGTGGCATCCGTACCATCCCTGGGTAAGGAGGTTGCCAAAGTTCCTTTCATCACATCCTGTCTAACTTTCCCTATGAGGGAATCTGATTCCTGGCCTTTCTGTATCTCCTGTGGGGTCAGTTGTACTAGTGGACATATCTCCAGATGTGTGGGAAATGCATATGCTGGTGGAATGGCTGCAGGTGAAACGCCCAACTGGTTCACTAGGCGATAAGAACCCTCAAAATTCACATGAGTGCATATTGGTCTGCAAATGGCCTTAATCCCTGCCTGTGGTATCTCTGTCCAAGGTTCTCCATCATCCCTTTCATATGGATGCCTAGATAGCATATCTGCATCTATATTGTGTTTTCCAGGGCGATACTGTAGGTTAAAATCATAGGTAGATAATGCAGCAAGCCATCGATGCCCAGTGGCGTTCAGCTTAGCCGTAGTCAACACATAAGTTAATGGGTTATTGTCCGTACGGACGGTAAACTTTACACCGTATAGGTAATCGTGGAACTTGTCTACTACAGCCCACTTGAGTGCCAAAAATTCCAATTGGTGTACTGGGTAACGCCGCTCACTGTTGCTAAGTTTACGACTTGCAAAAGCCAAAGGCCGCACACCTTCCGGGTACTCCTGGTTAAGTACAGCTCCAAGCCCATTCATACTGGCATCAATATGTAAAATGTAGGGCTTACTGGGGTCTGCAAATGCCAATACAGGGACGTGAGTCAGACAATGGATTATCTGCCGAAACGCTGTGGTACAGGACTCATCCCATCTCTCATCAAAAGGGTCAGTTTCTTTAAAATATTTCTTTGTAGTTGCAATAGTGTGTCTCCGATCCCATTGCTTAGGAGGAAAACCCTTAGTGAGCTCCGTTAAAGGTCGGACCACGGTGGAGTAGTTTGCCACGAAACGCCTATAGTAACCACAAAATCCCAGAAATGACCTCAGTTCTTTCAGATTACAAGGCGGCTTCCAGCATGTCAACGCCTCTATTTTTTCAGGGTCGGTGGCAATGCCAGCTGCAGATACAATGTGCCCCACATATTTAACACGAGGTTGACAAAATTGACATTTATCTACAGAGACCTTTAACCCAACCTCCTCCAGCCTGTCAAGGACCCGTAGTAACCGTTCTTCATGTTCTTCTAAAGTCTTGCTAAAAATAATTATGTCATCAAGATATACCATTACTTGAAGACGATGCATATCTCCCAGAGCTTTCTCCATCAGTCTTTGGAAAGTGGCAGGAGCTCCTGTGATACCTTGGGGCATCCGCTCGAACTGGTAGAACCCAAGCGGGCATATAAACGCAGTCTTCTCCTTGTCTTTATCTGCCATTGCTATTTGATAATATCCGCTGCAGAGGTCTAAAACAGAGAACCATTTGCTCCCGGCTAAACAGTCTAACGCCTCTTCAATGCGCGGTGTGGTATACTGATCCGGTATGGTGCGACTATTTAACGTACGATAATCTATGCACATTCTTATGTCTCCATTCTTTTTCCGAGCCACTACAATGGGTGAAGCATAAGGGCTGCGGGATTCTTTGATTATTCCAGCAGCCATCAACTCCTGTAGATGTCGCCTTACATCCTCTACATCAGCAGGTGCCAAGCGGCGTGATCTTTCTCGAAAAGGCCTAGTATCACTTAATTGAATATGGTGCTCCACTCCTTTCACTAACCCCACATCCCACTTTTGCACTGAGAAAACATTCTGTCTCTCGGCTAATTTCCTACTAATCCTCTTCTTCCATTCTGGTGAAATTGGGGAATCCCCAAAGTTAAAAAACTCCGTCTTCAACTCCTGGGGTGCCTGGGGTATCTTCATAGGGGCTGTCACTGTGTCTACTTTATAAACTTTGGCTATAATCGTCCCCACTGGAACCGTGGTCTGTCTCATGGACTCGTTCTGTATCAACACTTTAACTTGATCACCTTCTCTGTTTTCTACGGGGAGTACTATTGGCTGCACTAAGAGTCCCAGTGGAAGGGCGTCATCTGCAGAGACATCTACCATAACAATATCTGCAGGCCCCCACTGTAGCTGCTCCAGTTGACAAGTGGCATAGCAGTCTCCCAGAGGTGCGATGGTTAAGGGTTTGGGTCCCACCCATCTTACTACGCCTCCAACCTCTTCACGTAATTGTTGATTTTGCACTGCAGGCTGTTGGGGAATCTCGCTCACCTGGGAACTTATACGTAGTGACTGTGTCCACTTGGCTCCAATAGTTCCCTGACATAGTTTAGACAATCGCATGAAAAGATTAGCATTGGTCCCAGTAATCACAGGCACATGATCTGGACCTCTAGGCTCCGGACAAACTAAGGCCAGTACTGATAAAGACTCTTTCACTCCAGTCAAGTCCTGGGGGAATTCAAGTTCCACTATTACGTATCCTTTATATGGGTAACTGGACTCACTCAGACCCCATATGCAAAGCCCTGATACTGGGTACATAGGCACATGCGACAAATGCTTGGTATACCACTTTTCAAACACAATGGTCACCTGAGACCCGCTGTCTAATAAAGCATTGCAGGGGACCCCACATACCCTAACAGACAATACAGCCGAGGGTCCCACTAGTCCCTTTGGCAAATCATGGGTAACCGGCGAAATCTGTGTAGTATGTTTCTTAACAAAATAACTTTGTTGGTTCTTAGCAACCATAGTTCCTGGTGCACTGTTCTTTAATTTACGCATCGCACATAACAACTTCTGTATTACCACAGTATAGTTTTCAGCATTTTGACATCTATTTGATACATGACCATCCTCTCCACGCTTATAGCAGAAGTAATCATCTTTTCTCCTTATGGTTGGAATCTTCCTATCACCAACACTATCTCTATCCACTTCGCTGGATTTCCCAAAAGTCTTTTTTGACTCAGGTATATGTTTCTGCAAGGAATGTACAGTTAACACTTTTAGCTCCCTCTGCAGATCCAACACTTGTTTCTGTAATGCCTGCAGTTCAGCATCTTTCTCCAACTTCATGTTTTTTGTCTGTTTTGTCTCAGCAGGGACACTTGCAACTTGGGACTGTGCCAATCTAGGAGTCTTCTCTAACTGTACTTTCAAATCGGAAATTTCCGCTTTTAAACTGTTAAAGTCAAATGACCCAGGATTAACCTCTTCCTGCACACGAGCTGAGCGAACTCGGGGTTGTTTTGTGCTCCAACTGGACTGTTGTCTACGCTCTTCCCATTCCTCCTCCTCACGAATTTCGGTGAGCAGCTTCAAAAAAGATGGGGGGTTTGCTTTCTCTCCCTTAGCCTGAGATGTAACAGCATAATTTCAGACTCAGTAGCCCCTCTTAATAACTGTTCCACCCGGACTTTATATGCTAGATCAGCCGAAAGACCTCCTTTCCGCACTACTTTAGCAAGCAACTTCTCTAACCTCCTAAGGAACGCGGACAATAGTTCCCCTCGTTGCTGATGTAGCATCCTAAATGCAATGTACAAGTCTTCCCCTGACTCAGTTGTCCCAAATATATTTTCTACAGCCTCAATATATTCTGCAGGCCGAGCATCAGGATTAGCCACTCTTACGGCTTGAATGACTTCTAAAGCTGGCCCTTTCAGACTCTCAATCAACCTCCTCCGTTTTTCTCTATCGGAGCAGTCACATTCCTCCACCATAAGCCTTGCTTGATCAGCCCAAACATCTAAGCCTTCTTCACCTGCAGGTGTGGGACTCACACCAAAAAAAAACCCTTAAACGCCTATAGGCATTATTTTCATTTGAGGGCCTGACTGTCTTTCCTATCAGCTCCCCAACAGCCCGAATAATAGACTCTGGGTTACTTTGACCAGACTTATCACGCATGTACAGAGCTTGTACATCGTCCATAGTCATCCCTTCATCTTTAAGTAGTTTTTCAAATTTTCCAGCAAAACTTTCTGGGCTACCACTCACTCTATTGGTAGTCACCAGTTTCCAAACCCCCCCCCTCCCCACCATTAGGTAAGACTTCTGGGGGAAGTGCTGCTGGATCCACCTCAGATCGGCATTCGCAAAGCACCTTTAAACTCCTCTGTGTAGGGCTGTACATGTTGCCCCTTACTCGGACACGTCCTAAAACTTTAATACCATGCAAGGCTTCCTCAATATGTGCTATCTCAGTGTCTTCTCTTATACCAGTTAACATTACAGCATGAGCAGGGTCTATACCTTCTCCTCTGCACCAGTTGCGCAAGTCAACCGACAAGAGATTACTCCCTTCTGCATCCTCCATGCTTACACACACAAACAATCCTGTGTCTCACCTAGCAATGTATTAATCCACTCAAAAATCAGACCAGCATAAAATTCTAATTTTGAACATTACACAATATACAAGTTTTCACAATAATATCACAGAACATATACTTTAAATAGAAAGAAAGAAAACTTAAAGTGAACCCTTAGGTATCCAACGTAAATCTTAAATAAAATATCCCAGCGGTGCCTCCATGTGTAACCCCCTTGCAACACCCTTCCGTTATCGGTATGCAAGGTCCTGAGCTCTTTTATAATGGTGTCGCCACCTCTATGGTGGGAAGGTACACAATCACCCACCTTCAACCTTATAATCAATAATCAAATCAGTTACTCAAATATATAAACAAAACTCTCTTTACTAAATTGAAAGTGAAACAGTTTTTTTAAATTGATAATTTACAATATACACACTATACATAAAACACAAACAGTAACTTATTTATAACCCGATATATATATTGGTCCCGACACTATTGGTGAGCTCACCCGGACATATTTCCACAGTCAATGAATATTACTCAATCCGTTGGGTGCCCCAAACGTAGCTCGGGTGCGTAGTGGCCAAACAAACAACACAGAAACTGGCCCCTTCACTTGAGAATTTACTCAAGCCACTTTAAAACAAATAAACAAAAACAAACACACAGACCTTGGTTTTATATATTCCTCCTTCTCCCTCTCTCTCAAACACCCTCTTTACTCACTGATCACCATTTCTGCCTTGTGTCCTGCCTGCCGTCTTTCCCTTTATCAACCAACTCTTCCTTGTGTTTTAGCCGTTTGCTACATTTAACACCCTCTTTCTTTCTCTCTCTGTCTTGTTTCGGCGTTTTGCCTCAACCTGCCTCTCTTTTCTCTTTCGTTCTGTTCGTCTTGTTTCGGCGTGCTGCCTCAACTCCTACTTTCTCGTTCTGTCTTGTTTCAGCTTGCTGCCTCAACCGTGACTCCTTCTAGTTCTTTCTCCGTCTTGTTTCAGCGTTGTGCTTCAACTGCGACTCTCTTTTCTATTTCTGTCCGTCTAGCTTCGGCGTGCTGCCTCAAATGCGACTCTCTTTCTTTCTTTCGTCTAGGCGTTTTGCCTGTAACTCTCTTTTCTCTATTCATTTAGGCGTTTTGCCTGAACTCTCTTTTCTCTATTCGTTTAGACGTTTTGCCTGAACTCTCTTTTCTTCTCTTCCTCTCTCACACTCTCCTCTTCTCCTTTTCGTACCTTCTTCCTTCTTTTTTTTTTACTATCTTGCAACCCAGTCTTTTTTTTTCTGGCCAATCCGAGGACACCTACGTATACATCCTCAACTTCAATAAACTTTATTTACACAAAACTCGCAGTTATATATATATATATTCCTTTTTTGAAACCTGACCCAGGTTACAGGTGTATGATGGTGTGAGATACAACAAACACAAATCAGTGAAAACATTGGGTATTACCGTGTGTAGGCACAATAAAGACGGGGGGGGGGGGGGGGTGTTAGGAGCATGGCCACACCCACATAGAAAATAAAGGTAGTGTGCTCCGTGGTTACTCTCTCTCTCGCATTTGAGTTATACAACTGACATTATAAAATACCACAAATTATACTGTAAAGTCAAGTCCAGACTTATCCGTGAGAGAATTATCCGCAAGTATATACAGTAAATCTAATGTTCATGGTTCAAACCCAGCTCAGTGCTCGTCCTTTTTCTGCCTGTGCCTTATTCCCCCCATTGTACTAACTTTTTCCTCCCATCTCCCTAAAAACAGGATAGTTGATTTAATGATTTCAAATTCACCCTATGTGTGTGTGCTTTCTAGGCCTCAGAATGGACTTCTTGTCCAGAGCTGTTTCCTGCATTGCACCCATCTTGCAATTAGATTAAAAATATTTCAGCATGTTATGTTATGATGTAGTTGAAGGATATTACATTTAGGAGCCATTCGGGCAAAAATCTAGAAATTTCCAAAGGAATCAAAAACATTTTGTCTCAATTCTAAATGAGGAGAGAACAAAATATGTTAGGTGATATTTTGAAAATGTTTTCTGAATAGGAAATGAGCCATGCTGGGCTATTTTAAAAAAAAAATCATTTATGTTTTCTGAAGTGAGATATATTATTTTGTGACACACAGATTTGAAATTTAAAGTCTATATTCTGTAGACAATGAATACATACAATATAAGATTAACTATATAGATTTCACATTTGGTCACTGTAAAAGATGGTGAAGCAAACAAGCATGACTTTTTGATTCACATTAAATATGAAGTGCACTGCTTTCATTGCTTTGTTTGCATAAAACATATATAACATTTTGATCATCAGTCTGCTCAGAAAATGCAACGCATATGCAACAATGCTGTGGTAGCTGTTTAGTGATGCAAAGCATAAAGTGCATGACAGAAGACCAGTGTAACATTTTCTTTGGGTTTGTTCAATCACCCACTTCTGCAGACGGCAGAAGATTAGGAATAGTATATTGAGTGCATTAATTTAATACCACATATAACATAAAATAACTGTCCCATTTAAATGGCAGCCTCCTTTCATATACAGTAGAAGTTATCAACCAAAATGTTGGAATGGAAACTTTTACAGTGTGAAAAGAACTGGCAGTGTCTGGCCCTAGATAATAACATCATGAAAGCCTAGTATTGGGGGAGAAAACTAGGGCAATGTAACTTTGTTTGTGAATTCTAGGAGGACCATTGTAAGGTACTGGTCTCAGTTTTTGAAGTGTTTTTTGTTTGGTTTGAAATGTTCTCCAGGATTTACATAGATTTAGAGTTTCATCGAGAGTTACTGATGTGCATAGACATGGCAGCTTTGTTTACTTACTAGAGGATTTTTACCAGACTCTTCTTATTCATTATGTTAGGCATTACTCATTATCAAAAAGGCAGAATAACACTTGAAAATCTGCTCACTCTGCCTTTTAGAGGCCTGGAATGATTCTTCGCATCCACTCAATGTGCTGATGCACAATGCGGGGCCAGAATGCACTGCACCAGCAGTCATGTTATATCACAACAGAGATATTTTCAGTCCCTCTTTTTGAACACAAAATCTGAAACTCTTTGTTAATCGAAGATTCTAAACGACAAAAATGAAGTCAGGGCATTTAGTATGCTTGTTTTGTTTATTTATTGAAATATATTTAGCAGTTTGATTTTATTCCCTTGCAGATGTCTGTAATTTTCCTGCAATTTACAACATAAGATTATACCCAGTCTGTTATGTTTGTAGCTGCTTATTGCATATCTGTCTAAAACTTAAAATGTTCAAATGCTTTGAAACTACATTTTATGTTCTGGAGAAGAGTGGAGCAAAGCTATTTACATTAAACATTTATAAATCTGCCATGATTTTGTTCTGCATATTTTGCAAAAACACAGATGATGGATCATTCGAAATACACACTCAGTAATCATAACATAACAAAACATTGTCAAAATCAGTTCATCACATTCAGTGTCATAAGGGAGCATAGACTGGGAGGGTTGTCCACAAGTCAAGGAACAGCTCTAAGCAGAGCAAAGTCCACCATAATGGCCCTATCTTGCTCACACCCACACCTACACTGACACTTGTAAGGGGAAAGTTTGGAACCTTAAATTAAATTAACCAGCATATCTGTGGTGGTGTGTCAGGAAAATTAGAATACCCTCAAAGACACAGATCATGACTATGAGGGGCATTTAAACCCAGGATGTGGATCTGTCAGGAGGAAGCACTGTCCATTGTGCCACCGTGCCACTCCTTTACAAAAACAGAAACAAACTGTATGATTTAGTGGTAAGAGAAAGCACTAACCCATCACAGTAGTTTTCTTTTTTGTTCTTGCTTTGAAGATTGATCTCCCACTGACATCATTCATCATCCAAAATTCCTTCCTATTGACCCTCTTAAGTCTCAGAAGAGTAGGAAGAGTCTGCCATCACACCCATATGCAGTAAAAATTACAACAGATCTAAAGGCTATATCCATCCATCCATTAATATTCTAAACCAGGTTACTATGAGGAGGTTAGTTGGAACTTATCCCAGCAAGCACTGGGCACAAGACAGGAACAATCCCTGTGCCGGGCATTACTCCATCCCAGGGTGAGCACACACAGATATATCAGCAGCTGATTTAGCCACTCCAATTCATGTTTCTAACCTGCTTGTCTTTTGACAGTGGGAAAAATATATCTTATATTTATAAGTATAGGCGATCAGTACAAATGAGTAACTCTGATATTCACTGCAGTCATAAATAGACCAGCTTGTTAAAATAAAGTGTTTGGAGAACAACCAGCTTGTCTTTATTACTGAATTACTTGCAAATGTTTATAGTTTTACATTTGATGAATAATGCATCACTAAATAATAAAATGTCTACATGACTACAACATTAAGTGTGAATCTCTTTCCAAGTCAATCTCATTGAGCACCTCATCAGCATACTTTTATTATTGCTCTTGGCTTGAAAATGCTGACTTGAACTCCACAATACTTTGCACGAAATGTGGTGAGACACCAAAAGCCTTGGAGATTATTTTGTTAAAAATTATATCAGAAACTCTCCACAACCTTATGCCTTTTAAAGATTTGTTGTGGATAATGAGTGATTATAATAGACAGTGGAGCATTGGGAACATTTTTGCAGTACATTAAGATCTCATAAATTTCCAGTAACAAGGAAAAATAATCACAATCAGCCTCTTGTAAATACATACTAACAGAAAAAATGCTAATGTATGGCAGATGAGAATTTAGCAATATATTGTAGGTAAAGTATATATGTAAAATAACATGAAAACAAACATCCAAAAATAACCATGGACACATCAATAGAGGAGCTGTATGTCAATGCTTACATTGAAAATTCAACCCATAGAAAAATGTTGTTGCTATTTCAAGAATTGAACCATAAACATGTAAAGTGGTATACATTTGGACTTTATGGTCCAAAACTCAGCTCAATGTTATTTTAAAGAAATTACATCGATGGGATTGGTAAATTTTGTTGGGCTGTATTGACTGTTCTTATCAAAATTGTTATAATATTCTTTTTTTTTATTTATTAATTTTATTGTAATCATTCCATACATATAGATTAATTCATAACAAGAAAGAATAAAAGACAAATCAAACCCCACCCTTGAGAAGGAGAGCTTAGCCAAAGGAGAATTACTTAGGGCTTTTTAATAGGGCAAAAATAAACAAAAGAAAGGAAGAAATATATATAGGTAAAAAAAAAAAAAAAAAATACAATAAAAAAAAAATGGAGAAGGGAAATAAAACGGTAATAATTATTTCTCTTATTCTAAAATATTATTGATTAGATCCTGCCAGGTTTTGAAAAAATTCTGTACAGATCCTCTAACTGAGAATTTGATTTTTTCCAATTTCAAATAATATAAAACATCAGTTTCACACTGACTTATCAGAGGAGAGTTAGGATTCTTCCAATTTAACAAAACAAGTCTGCGTGCCAAAAGTGTAGTGAATGCAATCACCGTTTGCTTGTCCTTCTCCACTTCAAGTCCGTCTGGAAGAACACCGAACACAGCTGTTAATGGGTTAGGAGGGATTGTGACCCCAAGGCTGTCTGAAAGGCACTTAAAAATTTTGGTCCAAAATGATGTTAGTTTGGTGCAGGCCCAAAACATGTGACCCAGTGAGGCAGGAGCTTGGTTGCAGCGTTCGCAGGTTGGATCTTGCCCTGGAAACATTTTGGACAGTTTTAAGCGAGACAGATGAGCTCGATATATAATTTTGAATAATTCTATGCTTTGCACTTATGGAGCTCGAGTGAATTCTCTGCATTGCTACCTTCCACTCCGTTTCTGATATATTGATTAAGAGATCTTTTTCCCATTGTCCTCTTGGGTCTTTGAAAGGTAGGGACTCTAATAAGATTTTATATAATGAGGAAATGGTGTTTAATTTCTCGTAATTAAGCAGTATTTTTTCCAGCATGGTGGAGGGTACGAGGTGAGGAAAATCGGGCAGTTTCTGTTTGACAAAGTTTCTAATTTGAAGATAGTGAAAGAAATGTGTAGCTGGGAGGTTGAATTTGGAACGTAATTGTTCAAAATATGCAAGTATGTTGTCTATATAAAGATCTCTGAGCATTTTAATCCCAAATCTTTTCCAGGTATTAAAAACTGGATATGTTTGCGAGGGTTGAAAGAGGTGGTTCTCTTGAAGAGGTGTCACGGATAAAAGATTTTCCATCTTAAAATGCTTTCTAAGTTGGTTCCATATTCTGAGTGAGTAAAGCACAATTGGGTTATTAGTATATTTGAGATAACTTGTATTTATTGGAGCGCAGAGCAGGGAGTATAAAGAGGTACTACAGGATTTTACTTCTATTGCGGACCAAGCCTGTGTATGTTCATTTTTTTGTGTCCAGGTTTTTATGGCTTGTATGTTTGCTGCCCAGTAATAAAACTGAAAATTAGGTAAAGCCATGCCACTTTCTGCCTGAGGTCTTTGTAGGGTCGCTCTTCGGACCTTCAAAATTGTTATAATATTCTAATGTTGCAATACACTGCATTTAATTCCTACAATGATATGCACCACATTGAACTGTTCTCATATTTTGATCCACAAGCAGCCTTTAAGCAATTAAATGGGGCATTATATTTAGATTTATACTACCTATTCCACAGAAAAACTTTAAAATAAAGTTATAATATCTTTATTAATGTTATACCAGTTACGAAAACACAAAGTGGCCCAACAGCTCCACAGCTACGGCCCACCATCTGTCATTTTCCCACACCAACTGCCCTGAATAATATTCTGGCAATGAGCGCTTAATAACAAATACTATGATGTTTAAAACAGCTAATCATAAGGTTTAAGTTTCTATTAGGAATAAAATCAACAACAAAAACCGATAATTCCCAAACACTGAACATTGAAAACAGAAGAAAGCTTTTTCTTAGGGTTCTGAGTTGATTGTCAAGCCAGAAGCATAGCAAAGAATCTTTCTTCAAAATTCTATTATTTTGCCAGAGCCAAACCTCTAAATAAAACTTCAGATAAAAAAATTACAAGTCAAAACCAGAATATAAAAATCAAGACCACCCTTGTTCACTGATCAAATCCATATCTTGCACCAAGGGGCTTCCTGCACTGCCCTTATTTATTAGTGAGCCTTGAATACAGAGGAAGTAAACAAAGTGAAAGTGTCCATAGGTAAACCTGTGAAAGAATCATTATCGAGCCTCGAGGGCAAGAGCAGAGGACCAGTGATCCTGTCCCCCCCAAGTTGGAATCCCACTGGAACCTAACCTTATTTTCCCCATAGGATAAATGCTTCAGAACCTGTATGAGAATTATGAGAAAAATGAGAAATAACTGTATACTAAAATCTGTTTTATAAACTGATGAAAATAATTAGCAAAACCAATAAGCGTTTGTAGCTTTGAATTTGTTTAATAAAATTCTGCCTGTAGCTTAGAAGGATCCAATATAAGCCTTTTTTACAGATCCTGTAAGTTAGTAACAAAACTGAATTATTATGTCATTTACTGTACATTTCTTCAGTTTTATAATTAAATCATTTACTCTCGGTCTCTGTAAAACTTCAACATGTTTATAGTGATTTTCCAAATTAGAGGAATAGATCAGATGTGGGCCACATTCTCAGGCACAAATGTATCCATAAGGGCTTTAAAGATGTCATTACCAACTATATACCCCCTGCTATGGTTTAGGTTAGTGAAAATTAAAGATGGGGTAAGGCATTCTTTTTCCATACAAAAAAGAAACCAGCTAAAACAGGACTGATTTAAAGACAAATAAATTCATGAGACAGATTTTCTTGAATATAACCTTACATGGCCTTTGTCTCTAGAGCAGTCAAAGGACATAAATATTGCTTTGGAAATGGACCATAAGGCAATAACTTGATGAAGCCAGCCTGGCCCTAGAGTTAGAAAGCAAGGGCTGCTGTAATGGTCCAGGTTGACTCCATGGTCCTTGGTAGCTCTTGAGCCATGGAGACGTCGATAGTTGTAACGGAGAATGAGGACACAAACACGTAAGAGTATAGTGGGAAACTGCGCTTAGTGCTTCACAAATCTAAATTAAGTGCAGTGCGATCTGTTAAGAAATAAATAAATAATATATAAACACTAAGAGAATCAGTGGAGATTAAAATTCCAAATAAATAACAACAAATAAACCTATAAAATGATATTTAAAGCCCTGGAAGGAATCTGTTCATCTATTAAAACAGTGAGCCTCAGCGTTTCTGTCAAAAATGACATCTCCTTTGCTTACTCTGTAAGGACCTTGCAGCCAGAGAAGACATCCTCCTGATTGGCTCAGTCATCCAGATCAAATCCAGCCTGAGGTCTCCACCTGTCAGTCCCTAAGCATCAACAGGGATCTGCACCAAGCCTTGCTCCTTTCTTCCACCAATACCATTTTCCTGGCTTCACACACAAGAGCACATTCAAAGCACTGGTCAAGAGTCTGAAGATGAAAGAGAACAAGTGATAAACTGGAAGCAGGAGAAAAGGACTGGGATCAAATGGAGTATTTGGAAGATTCTCCAGGTAAACAGGGTTCAGGATGTATACATGTAATCTGCAATGCTGACAGAGATGGGAGTAGATTCATACCTAGTGGCATTTATCGTGGACTATCTTACAAACAGACCTCAGTATGTGCGTCTTGGGAACTGCAGGTCTGACATTGTGATCAGCAACACAAGAGTGCCGCAGGGGACTGTACTTTCTCCGGTCCTGTTCAACCTATATACATCGGACTTCCAATACAACTCGGAGTCCTGCCACGTGCAAAAGTTTGCTGACGACACTGCTATTGTGGGCTGCATCAGGAGTGGGCAGGAGGAGGACTATAGCAACCTAATCATGGACTTTATTAAATGGTGCGACTCAAACCACCTACACCTGAACACCAGCAAAACCAAGGAGCTGGTGGTGGATTTTAGGAGGCCCAGGCCCCTCCTGGACCCCGTGATCATCAGAGGTGACTGTTTGCAGAGGGTACAGACCTATAAATACCTGGGAATGCAGCTGGATGATAAATTGGACTGGACTTCCAATACTGATTCTCTGTGCAAGAGAGGACAGAGCAGACTATACTTCCTTAGAAGACTGGCGTCCTTCAACATCTGCAATAAGATGCTGCAGATGTTTTATCAGACGGGTGTGGCGAGCACCCTCTTCTACGCGGTGGTATGCTGGGGAGGCAGCATTAAGAAGAAGGACGCCTCACGCCTGGACAAACTGGTGAGGAAAGCAGGCTCTATTGTAGGCATGGAGCTGGACAGTTTGACATCCGTGGCAGAGCGACGGGCGCTCAGCAGGCTCCTATCAATTATGGAGAATCCACTGCATCCACTAAACAGTGTCATCTCCAGACAGAGGAGCAGCTTCAGCGACAGACTGCTGTCAATGTCCTGCTCCATTGACAGACTGAGGAGATCGTTCCTCCCCCAAACTATGCGACTCTTCATCCACCCGGGGGGGGGTAAACGTTAACATTATTCAAAGTTATTGTCTGTTTTTACTTGCATTTTTATTACTCTTTAATTTAATATTGTTTTTTGTTTCAGTATGCTGCTGCTGGAGTATGTGAATTTCCCCTTAGGATTAATAAAGTATCTATCTATCTATCTATCTATCTATCTATCTATCTATCTATCTATCTATCTATCTATCTATCTATCTATCTATCTATCTATCTATCTATCTATCTATCTATGGTGGCAGTTATTTTAATTTTCTCTGTAGTTTGGACTTTTCTGTTCTGTTTTTGTTGAGTCCTCCTCTTGTGCTTCATATAACTGAATATTGTTGTCCTTTTCCACCTTATTCATGCTAGAAAGACTCTTGAAAGCAACAGCATACTACAGTATAAGACTTTAAGTTTTGAATTTTTACTTTGAAAACTTCTCTTAATAGTTTTGAGAACTATAGTATAGTAGACCTGCTGTAAGCAATGCAAAAACAAAAGTTACCTAATGTAGAAAAATGTGTGAGCCTCTCAATTCTGTAGTCAGTTGTTCATTCTTAGCAGTTCTGCCCTCAAGCCAAATGTCTCTGACAGTCACAGCCACACTTATTTATTGTTGTATTGCATCAGGTACCATTTAAGTACAACTGTGTTGTCTGTGTAAAGTGTCTCCTTTATAAGTTTTATCCCTTTTAATTTACAATTAATTATTAAATAATTTCAAAAATCACAGATTATTGTGATCCAAATTATTTATGCATTTTGATTGCAATGCCCTTGGCAATGTCCTTAGTTAATGCTTTGTAAAATTCTTTGCCATTTTGAGGAGTTCAAGGCTGTATGTGCCAATCACTAATGTATTGTGATAATTTGTGATTGACTTTCTGAAGACAATGACACAGACAAGACTTTCTAGAACTCACTTTAAAACCTGTTGTTAGAAGTAGAGCTCTTAAGCCATTGCACATTCAGCATTGCTAGGTTTTCATTGTAAATCAAACTTGTTTACAATTTTTGATCTCAGTTTCATAAATATGTTTTTGATTTGGTTAAATTTGTAAAACAAAATGTTACTGTTATATAACTTTCTGGCCAATTTAAGGCAACCCAGCACTTCCACTGTTGGCAGCAACAGACTGAGAAGGTCAGAGCAGATTTCTCTAACTCTAACACCAGAATTGTCTTTTTCCTTCTGGGGAGATCTCATGGGCATCCAGAAAAAATAAGTACTGTGCTTCTTCCTATAGATATCCAAACCATTCATCTGAGTTCTCTCAATCAACTTACAAGCTGACAAACTTTACATTCTTTGAATCCAAACTTTAGTGTCCACTTATTGTTGGTATAAAATATATCCTGAGATGGTTATATATGAATTATTTATTTATTTATTTTGTATACGTTCAATAACAAAGATATGCTTCTAGCAGAAATGAGCTGCAGATTGGTCTTACTACTGGGCATAGTGTCCCAAATAGATTTAACATGGCGAAAGGTACAATATTGATTGATTTTGTACATCTATGGACTTTAACTTCAAGTTTGTGATTAATAAATGGACAGTTTTCCTTTAAGATTTACCTTACAGTGTTTTTTTCCATAGATGTAGCTGTTATACTCTTGATAAACTGAAAATGTACAATGGTAGCTAACACTTGTCATCAGTATACACAGTTCCCTTATTTTTAATCTTTCAGCTACGGTACATTTTTTTAAATTTACAACACTTCAACTACAAATTATCCATATGTCAGTCTATGATTTAATTTTCATACCCATGAAAATTGTCTCAGTCACCAATGCACAGTAGTTAACATTATTTACAGCCTTGCTAAATATAAAAGGTAGGCTCGCCAATTTTAGCAGCCCTGATACTGAGAGTTCTGCTGGAAAATACTGAAATTGTTTTATCTTCTACATTCAGACCTGAACATCTTTGCAGTGTTGGCTGCATTCAAAGTGAAATACTTCTGGAGAGGATTGTGTATTCCATTCATATAATCTATTTTTTGCATTGATGGACTGGTATCCTGTCTGTCTAATACTTCAGGGATTTTGAACACTGCAATAGATAATTCAAGAAAATGGAAAAATGAAACTTTCTTATGATTGAATATTTCAAAATGTAATGAACAATTTGATATTTTGTATTTGATTAACGTGGTCAACTCATAGAAATTTGTTATTAAATGTTTTATTCTCTATTATGATATGAACAGGCCCTCATGGTTGCCCTCTAAACTCTGTCAAGCATCACAAAGACAAAAGGTTAACAAAATGGCAATGTAATTAACAGAAAAAGAAAAAGAAAAACAAACTCAGGGACTGATGATCACAGGGAGATTTCAAAGTCGAAATGTACAAAAATATCAAAGATGAAGCCACTTTGAGCTTTTTTTTCAAATTCTGTTGTGTTTGTCAGGTTGACTGGCTCAAGCACTTGCCCGCCTCAGCTCAACACTTCCTGTCTAAACCTTAACCTCCCTTCCTTAAAGTCACTCTCCTCCCAAGTCTGAAGTACAGAAGATCTTGGCTATGAGGTGACTTTTAAGCCCACCCTGCTTTAATTTCTGACCAGCTTCATGAATCACTACAGGGGTTAGTGTCAATGTTCTGTTGCTCCAAGTACACCAGACTAGAGCTTCCTCTTTTGGCCTCTGAAACCACTGCACCTCTGAGTCTTCTGCTGACTTTAAAAGGCCTAAACATCCAAGGCAACTTTCTTACTTGTCTGGTACTGTAGGACCTCAAGCAGGCTGAAAGTGTTGCACATTATGATGGTTCATCACTGGTGTTTCTCGAATGGAAAGTCAAATACAGCTGCTTGTTTTTCAGTTGGCCAAAGACTTCCAGTTCCCCAATTAAGTCATCACAATATACACTGAGACCTTATGCATTGTCTTTTAAACTTGTAATAAACTTGTAATGAAGATTTTGAAGTGCATCACAAATGGTGTGTCTTCTTTTGGTCTGTTAACAATAATTAATCATCAAAGTTTTTTACATACAGTTCACTTAACACTAGAATTACCAGAGCCTACGAAAAAACTCGTAAATCCGTCCCACCTTAAATCGCGTCTTAAATACGTTTGCACCTCTCCGCCAGAATCCTTTGTCATCTAAATGTGCTGATAAAGCTACTAGCAGCCAGCTATTCCATCCCCCCACCGACTTAGAATGAACTTCTCTCCTAGCTCAAGCCTTGCCTTGATTTGATTACCTGGGATTGAAGTGGAGTTTTACAGTGGAAATAATTCTAGCGTTATTTGGAATACACGCATTTCATGTGTGTTCCATTTCTATAGTTGGCTGTGCAAACACATTTTTAAAACAGAAACGTTTTTCATATTCTAATAGTAAATGACAAAATGTAGGCATAAACTATATAACGTATGAAGCCTGAAGTCCATATATCAAAGAAACACTTTCACAAAAGGTACAAATAAAAGAACACGTGCGCCTTCATGCAAAAAAAAAAAAAAAAAAAAAGCAGCGTTAGCATGCCACATTGACTTTCTTACTACAACCGCCGTGGTGGCGTAATGGTATCAGCCCCTGACTGGGAATTAGAGGGTGGCGAGTTCGTTTCCGCACGGCTCCACTTCGAAAAATTAACTGCTCTTATTCTTACAATTTTAGAATAACAATATAAATTTGATTTGTCTGTAACAGGCGGTGTAACTTATGATACTGGTAAAGGTTAGCTTTTTTTTTTTTTTTTTTTTTAATTCACTTTTCATTCTCGCAGTCACATTCAGAATCAATCCATACAACCCCATCTGACACAGCTGGTTTCACATAAATAAAAGTGCACTTTTATTCAAGACTATAACCGAAGAATAAAGAAAGCAAGTTACAGTTGGTGGTTGATACAACAGCTTGCGTGGTGCAATATTAAGAACTGCTGATTTCCGATCCGTGCTATATAAAATCATCACATTCAAATATTAACAGTTCCCACACACCCAAGGTCCGCCATTCCTACATTTACAACATGTGTACTTGTTGCAGTGTACACACCTCTCTGTGCTATGGTTCCTATTACAGTGAATGAGCACCTGACACTGTACTTTCTTCCCTGGGGGAAGCTGAGGTCTTAGAACGGAAGTTTGTTGACGCTGTATCATCTTTTCTTTTTCCATCGCCTTTTCCTGTAAGAAGCGACGACGAAGTTCCTCTGCAAGGTGAGCCATGAACACTCTTCTTTTCTCAGCGGACCCCGTGCATGCCTTATACAATACGTGTGCGTTCATCGCTGCTAGGTCAAGGATGTTGTACAACACAGCAACCGGCCACCTGCGTGTTCCTGTGCGCACTGAACAAGCACGCGCCTTCTGGTCCATGATGTCAACGCCACGCTGGGGAAAAAAGAAAGACAAATATATGTGACATTTTGAAGAAATCATTTTATCACCAGAAGAGCACCAGAGTACTTCGTCACACTAATATTTTTTTCATTAGCATACCTTCATGTGGTTGTAGTCTGTGACCGTGTTTGTTTTTTTTTTTTTTTATCTTGCCCAATCTCCACATCATGGTGCATTGTGCTGAGAATGCATACAGACTTCATCTTTTTGGGCACATACACTGTCAGCATGGCACTGGGAGATCTAAACACCAGCGTGGAGAATTGTTCGTGTACTGAACTGACTTTAGCTGCAGGTGGAAGTTCCCGTCGCACTTTATTCATGGTGCCAAGCAGAGCTGTATTGCGGTGCAGCAGTCTATTAGCCAGCGAAAGTGACATGAAGAAGTTGTCTGTTGTTACGGTTCTGCCTTTGTCCAGAAATGGCTCCATAAGCTTTATGACCACAGACTCGGAAAGTCTTTCTCCCGTGGGACGACTGGGATCTTTTCCTAAATAAGGAGTGGCATTGCACATGTACTTTGTCTCCAAATCTGCCGCAATCCAAAAAGGCAGAACCGTAACAACAGACAACTTCTTCACGTCACTTTCGCTGGCTAATAGACTGCTGCACCGCAATACAGCTCTGCTTGGCACCATGAATAAAGTGCGACGGGAACTTCCACCTGCAGCTAAAGTCAGTTCAGTACACGAACAATTCTCCACGCTGGTGTTTAGATCTCCCAGTGCCATGCTGACAGTGTATGTGCCCAAAAAGATGAAGTCTGTCTGCATTCTCAGCACAATGCACCATGATGTGGAGATTGGGCAAGATAAAAAAAAAAAAAACAAACACGGTCACAGACTACAACCACATGAAGGTATGCTAATGAAAAAAATATTAGTGTGACGAAGTACTCTGGTGCTCTTCTGGTGATAAAATGATTTCTTCAAAATGTCACATATATTTGTCTTTCTTTTTTCCCCAGCGTGGCGTTGACATCATGGACCAGAAGGCGCGTGCTTGTTCAGTGCGCACAGGAACACGCAGGTGGCCGGTTGCTGTGTTGTACAACATCCTTGACCTAGCAGCGATGAACGCACACGTATTGTATAAGGCATGCACGGGGTCCGCTGAGAAAAGAAGAGTGTTCATGGCTCACCTTGCAGAGGAACTTCGTCGTCGCTTCTTACAGGAAAAGGCGATGGAAAAAGAAAAGATGATACAGCGTCAACAAACTTCCGTTCTAAGACCTCAGCTTCCCCAGGGAAGAAAGTACAGTGTCAGGTGCTCATTCACTGTAATAGGAACCATAGCACAGAGAGGTGTGTACACTGCAACAAGTACACATGTTGTAAATGTAGGAATGGCGGACCTTGGGTGTGTGGAACTGTTAATATTTGAATGTGATGATTTTATATAGCACGGATCGGAAATCAGCAGTTCTTAATATTGCACCACGCAAGCTGTTGTATCAACCACCAACTGTAACTTGCTTTCTTTATTCTTCGGTTATAGTCTTGAATAAAAGTGCACTTTTATTTATGTGAAACCAGCTGTGTCAGATGGGGTTGTATGGATTGATTCTGAATGTGACTGCGAGAATGAAAAGTGAATTAAAAAAAAAAAAAAAAAAAGCTAACCTTTACCAGTATCATAAGTTACACCGCCTGTTACAGACTGAAATCAAATTTATATTGTTATTCTAAAATTGTAAGAATAAGAGCAGTTAATTTTTCGAAGTGGAGCCGTGCGGAAACGAACTCGCCACCCTCTAATTCCCAGTCAGGGGCTGATACCATTACGCCACCACGGCGGTTGTAGTAAGAAAGTCAATGTGGCATGCTAACGCGGCTTTTTTTTTTTTTTTTTTTTTGCATGAAGGCGCACGTGTTCTTTTATTTGTACCTTTTGTGAAAGTGTTTCTTTGATATATGGACTTCAGGCTTCATACGTTATATAGTTTATGCCTACATTTTGTCATTTACTATTAGAATATGAAAAACGTTTCTGTTTTAAAAATGTGTTTGCACAGCCAACTATAGAAATGGAACACACATGAAATGCGTGTATTCCAAATAACGCTAGAATTATTTCCACTGTAAAACTCCACTTCAATCCCAGGTAATCAAATCAAGGCAAGGCTTGAGCTAGGAGAGAAGTTCATTCTAAGTCGGTGGGGGGATGGAATAGCTGGCTGCTAGTAGCTTTATCAGCACATTTAGATGACAAAGGATTCTGGCGGAGAGGTGCAAACGTATTTAAGACGCGATTTAAGGTGGGACGGATTTACGAGTTTTTTCGTAGGCTCTGGTAATTCTAGTGTTAAGGTGCTACACAAGCTGTACTGTGTCTGTCATACCAGAAGGCGACATGCTGAAGAAAGATCTCAGAATTATGCTACAATCATTGATTATTTGATTTAATTGTTATGGTGCATTACATATGAATTACAGAAAGAGTCTGTTATAGTCTAAAACAGTTTTTATCCACTGTAAAAATCACTGTAAAACAACTCAATTTTCAGAGATTTTAAAGGTCAGACATTTTTTCTTGTCACCAGCTATATATTAAATCATTCTTTTTTAAACTTTTGATTCTTGCGACCCCATTTTGCCTTTTTCCTATCTTCAGGACCCACAATTGTTTCAGAGCATCATCCCAGGGATTGGGCTTACAAAAAAAATAAAAAAGTCCAAATTCATTGTTGCCAGTCATCAGTGGAGTAGGTGTCCCCCTTAGAGAATTGCGAGCAATCATCATTCCCCCTTGCCCACTTGGAGAATAACAGATGCAGGTGTAGCGGAGCAATGACGTTTGCTTCAGGTGCCCATAGTGACCCACCGCGTGACATTATGCAAACCATTGGCGACCCTTTTCCAAACAGCACTATGTTCCCGACTCAAAACAAATGTAGACAACACATATGTATTAAACTAAAGCAAAAATTCTGAATTAGTGTAAGCCACCTTCATTCATCTCTCTCTCTCTCTCTCTCTATACAGTATATATATATATATATATATATATATAAAGGAGAGTTGGGATCCGTGTGACTGTGTTTGTGTGTTTGTGGAGGGACGGAGAGTTAAAGGCGGGTGTTGGAGTCACGTGATCATCTCCCCTCCCATTCACCTCATTTCATTCACTTCATTTCACTCCGAGCTGAGCTCTGCAGCTGACGCGGTCTTGCCGTCCTTTCTCCTTTACTGATTTACTGTTTAGTAGACGCGGTACTTACTGAATAGTATTTTTTCCTTTAGTGTTTCTCCTTGGTGTTTCTTAGTGTTTAGTAGACGCGGTGTGCCGGTGTTCCCGGCGGTGTTGCGGTTTAGTGTTACTTTCTACTTCGTTTTTGTACTTTAGTGTTTAATAATAAATAATAATAATTCATTACATTTATATAGCGCTTTTCTCAGTACTCATAGCCCTAAAATAGTGAATGATACTTAGCTGATAGCAGTGTACAAGCAGCACAGCACAACGGCGCCGGTAGGACAGGTGTGGTAGCGTAGGTGAGCGGCGATAGCAAGCAGCAGAAGGCACAGCAGGAGGAGGAAGCAGGATTTGGATGTTCCAATACACAGCCATAAACAGTAACGCTTGGTGATTTCAGGCGTGATCGCCCCGGAGCCATAAGCCATAAACCAGGTTAGTATGAACATCAGATCAGTTCCCAGTCGTAGGGAACTGTAAGATGAAACGGGAGCAGATCAGCATAGCGAATATAATCACGGAGACAGATCATCCCGAGGTGCTAGATCGCCAGGTACAAAGAAATGTTCGTAGGTCTCGTCCTGTGATCCACAGACTCAGCTGTTCCCAGTAAAGTGGAGTCCATAAAATCTGTAAATATTAAGCCAAATCCATGCAATTCGAGTCAGCTGTATCCACGAACTATACGTACAATAAACGAAATAAAACAAGCGTAAGAAAGTGCAGAATTAGGCGAATTTTGCGAAAAGTGTTGTTAACAGAGAGGAGCGGCA